>NC_092805.1:146842649-147145680 GCF_040954645.1 Diabrotica undecimpunctata | reverse complement strand
AACCACCTAATGACCCAAAAGCAATGTGTGGCTGCATTTTAATAAACTTAATAAAGAACAATCTCGATGCAAATTTTGCTCCAAAGTTTTAAAAACATCAGGAAATAACTTCAATATTAATGGGATTTTATATGTAAGTGCATCTTTACTTTTAATATTTTTGAAGAAAACTTCAACGTTTTATTTAGTATTTTTTATGTTATTTAATTACACACGAATATATCGATATATTGCATATACCGATATCTTAATACGATGTATCATATGATACATCGACATTGTGTTAAGTTACAATTTAATTTCAGAATTAAAATGTAAATTTAAAGTTTTTACACCTATACACTATGTGGCTGGCGCATGCTTTTATCAAATTTACTTGATACCATCATTGATAATGATTAGATAGTACCGAAAACAATTTGACGAATATTAAATAATCCGTTTGGATATTTTTACATTAATATACTTTCTACAAAAGAAAGTTTGTATACCACTTTTTTATTTAATATTGTGATACACAGACAACTGGAAATTATCCCGTAATGATATTATGCTTTGGTGTTTCATTTCCAAGAAGCGTTTTATACAAAACTAAATAAGAAACATTTTTATTGCCTAGTTAGGCGAGCATTAAAAACTATTAGTATTATATTCCAAAACAATAAATGTGCCAATCTAAATAATTTTGACTAGATATTTTTTAGAACAAAGTATAGACAATAGGATAGTTTTTACCACCAGTAAATTTTACTTTAAAACGAAATCATTCCTAAATTCTACCGGAATAAAAGTTCTATCGCACGAACAATTTCTTTTCAGTCTGTTACTCAGGATCTACCAAATATTATCTTCTGAGCTTTGCATAAATGCGATAAAAAACAAAGGCGTGATTCAACTCCAATGGAAAAATATCACACGGTCAGCTATTATAAATTTTTGTATTTTTTAGAATTATTTTTTAGCTGCATAAAATTGACGTGTGTGGAAAAATGACACTTATGAAGAAAACGATTTTCGATCTCTCGTTAAACATTATTTGTGAAATAAAACAGCGTGCTACACGGTCCACTGATGCAGATACACCGGAAAATGAAGAATGTGAAGAAGAAAGTCCATGAAATGGTTTTAGCTGATCGTAAAATGGAGGTACGTGAATTGGAAAAGACTACAATAATATCGAACATGAAAATATTATCCGGCCGCGTTTGTTGACCATTGACCAAAAAAATGATCGTGTGGTCACTTCTTAGCAGTGTTTGAAGCTTATAAAGCGCAATCTGTCGGTCTTTTGTAAGCATCGATTAGTAACCATTGATGAAAGCTGGATACACTACTACACATCAGAGAACAGAATAAACGCATAGCAGTGGACTAAGGCCCCGAAGCGGCCAAGAGTGGCTCAATAGGTAGGTACTGTCTTAGTCATTACCTTATTCAGAAGAAAAAGTGTTGTTTCTACAAGAGAATACACCGACTCAAGAGAGTGTTATGTCAATCTCAAAAATTTATGAGTTGGGTTTCGAATTGCTTTCTCATCCTTATTCTCCTGATTCGGCCCCCTCCGATTATTGTGTGTTCCAAAATCTGAAGAGATTTCTTGTAAATAAAAAACTTAGCTCTAACGAAGGGATAATTAATAAAACAAACGCCGATAAAAATACGTAAAAACGCCAAATAAAATAAAAGAATTTTCTGGAAAAACACAAACAAAAAGAATTTTTCTGAAAATTTTTTATTTCAAAGGAAGTTACTTATCAGACCGAGTATTAAGAAAAATTCAACAATTGATAGCAGTGTTTAACCAAATGAATGGATTTATCTTTCATCCAACACCTAAATATAATAATTAGCGATATAAAGGAAGAAATCACAGGAGAGGGCGATTTTATTGTTCTGTCAAAGCGATTTTTTCTATTACAGAAATATCATTCAACAACTAAACTCCATCTAATTAAGCAGAAAATGAAAATGTTTTGAACCATATTCTATAAACATAATAACTCAGAGCGAGCAACATGGTATAATTTGTTTTGAAAAACAATTAGTCCACTGGCCAATAAAAGTATCACAAGTGTAGTATGGAAGTGGCACAATTGCTTAAACAGTTAGATCGCTCTGTCCACTTTTTAGCTTACTTCCAAAAAAATTGTCAATCTTATGTTAACACTAGTATAGTAAGTGCCATTTATGATGAGTTTGCAGCCATTCATTCAACAGTGTACATGCGAAGTGTTACTGCTAAATTTTCACTGAATGGCAGCTAATCTAAAAAGCTCAACGTAGGTGGCGCTTGTGTAGTTGGAGGTCACGTCTACTCTTCAAATCAATTTACTTGTAAGTAAATATTGCGTTAATTTGGCTGTGTGAATTTAATTTGAGAAAATAAAATGCCACAATGTTGTGTTGTGCCTTTGTGCTCATCGAGAACATCAGGACACGGGTTTCCCAAAGATATTCTGATGATAAAAAAGTTAATTCTAGCCATAAGAAGGGATAAATATGTGCCGACAATAAATACACGTATTTGTTAAAATACTTATTTTTTTCTGGAATATTTAGTTGCAGCCATATTTACTAAGAATTTAACAGCGAAAACCCTGTAGTTGGCTGTATGCCATAGGTATAACATATTAAAATGAAGTAAAGACTTCAGTTGTATGTTTTTATAATAAATTAATTTAATATACTAACATACAAAAGAAGTCACCACTGTTACGTTACATGACTGTATTAGCTCAAACCCAAATACAAATACTTCACTATAAAACTCATACGAACATAAATATTTTTATTTTGGTCTGAGCTATAGAAATAAAACATTAAGAAGATGATTAATATAGTTTAACTTTCGGTAAGGGCTTCCTTTTTTCCAGTAACTTTGGCATTTCTTCTCCTTAATTCGGTTTTTAACGCACAAACAGTCCAAGATCCGTATTTTTCTGCCATAATTTATTATTTATTAAATCGTAAACAAAAACACCATATACAAACTTCACGAACTGTCATAACGTTGACCATAGATAAATAATATTATATGACCCCCAACTACCACTAGTGACGCCAAGCGGAAGCAACGGCGTACATAGTTAATTGTACGCCGTTGCTTCCCTTGATTCCCTAAAATCCCCTTGTTAATTTAACAGACAACAATAATGCAGCGATCCTTGTCGCATAAGGTATACTTATTTATTTGACTAGATTAATGTGATTTAAAATTTTGACTAGAACTAAGAATAATGAAAAACTGTATCAAGGAAAAACGTGTAGTCAAAATTATTTATTTTAGGCACCAGCATTAGCTACATAAACCAAAATAATTTGTTTTTTCAAAATCAGATCGAATTTGAGCAACTATATAAAATAAATGAACCTTTGTAAATAAACAAACAATTTAAAAATTAACAATTCTTTTCGTATCACAGGTAAACCAAAATAATATAGGATTTGTCCAATTTTGAACACGTAATGATATATAAGGCTTTTCCTTTCTTTTGTTTAGTCAAAACGATTTAATTAGATTAATTAGAAAAAAAATGCCCATTTATTTGTGATAAAATAATCTATAATATTAGAGAGTTATCTCTAATTGTACCAAAAACAGAGTTGGATAAACTGTGGTTGAATTACATCAAAGATTGGCTAACCAAAAACAACAATGCTTCTAATGGTTTACATAGTTGGGACGCATATTGGTCTATGTATTAGACCAATAGGCTATGCACTTGCCAAATTTTTGGTTAATGTATCTCAAAACTCAATCAATATAAATCAAAATATCTCCTATACTAAAATATTACTCGAAAAAAAAAATCTTTTAGAATTCGCGCTATTCTGTTATCAGTCCATATATTTCTACTACTGTTTAATTTTATATTATGCAACCATTACTAAAATAACAAAGTTTTCAAGAGCAGAACACAACAGGGTATCTGCCAAGCTTCTTATCAGATGTGTAAATTGGGAATGTTAGAACGATTTGTCAAATTGTCATTACATATGAAAGTACATTAAAAAACAGATTACATATGATAGACAAATGGAAGAAAATATTAATATGAAAGATTTCTTTAACATTGATTACTCTTCAAATCTTGAAATTTCGAATATTCGATTTCATTGCTTGATATAACTCTTCGGTTAATTTATTTATTACTAAATATATGTGGTCATTTTGGTTTTTAAAATTGAAATTTTAAATACATATGGTGCGAAAAGTTGGATGAGAACAGTACTGAATAGCGACCAGTAGAAAAGACAAGGTAACCTGAGGAAATCTGTGGAAGATTGTGGTAACCAACCCAGTGGGAAGCAGAGTCAGGGCAAACGAGAGCGGGAGAAATGGTCCTTCGAAGATTAGAGGGTTGGGCAAAAGGTTAACGACCTCTTCCCTTAAAAAAACTTATTATAATAAAAGCACTAAAAAGAAAAGTTTAATTCACGACGACCTAGCAAACGACAAAGAAATAACGATTTACAGATCTGCACATGGAACCTTTTATGCCCCAGGCGCTCTTAAATTGCTAACACAAGAACTGGATAAAATGAAAGCCGATGTAATAGCGATTCAAGAGATTAGATGGACTGGTTCAGGAATTATCGAGAGAAAAGACTACAACATATACTATGGTGGACATAGCACCCGACACGAGTTTGACAGACTACAGACTAATTAATAGTATGTGTACAACCGCCGATTTATCGCACTAGGCAGAACTGACCTTGCACACGAAAGTTTGAACAAACGAGGGTTGTAACTTTGCCGGATACGAAATTTTTCGAAACAAATTTTTGTGTCCTTTGAGTCGGCATCCGCTGTTCAGATTTACAATAGTTATTTGAACTGTTGCAGTCCTGCTTGTCAAACTCACCAATACAGTAAAAAGCTTAGAAAAGCGAATATACCATTATTGCAATTTCCCCGAATAAAATCTCTCACAAAAGCCCTAAAATATAATGAAAACAAAGTTCGATAGATGATATTACGAAGATAACAAGAAACGCAAAGATCTGTGTATAATAATTGTAGCAAGGATACAGATATTTATTGTTTACAAGTAGATATACTAAGCCACTTTCACTACAAATATAGGGAAATCAATGTGTTAGAGAGATGTACCTTTTAGGTAAGAAAGTGTGAGAACGATATGTTGAGGTCACAGGCCCAGCCCCAATATGGCCGCCGCCAGTAATACGAGACATATTTTGTCACGTTTTATGTCAAATGTCCCACTTTTCATGTCAAATGTAACGTGTCATGTTTTATGTCACATGTCAGGTTTTATGTCACTTTTTATGTCAAATGTTGGTTGATTGTTGATGTCAAGGTTGATGTCAACTGTCCCATTTAGATTTAAAAAATTGAGACAAAAATGGCGAATTACTGGCGGTGTCCAAATTGAGGTGAGGCTTATGACGTCAACACTCTTACTTACCTAAAAGGTACTTTTCTCTCTTAACATAATATTTCCCTATATCTGTAGTGAAAGCGGTTTAGCATATTATCAACTTTTATAGATTAAGAATTGTCCTAAAATCTAAATCTGGCATCATACAACACGAAATCTAGCATCATAAAACATGAATAATTGAAGAATTTATGGTTGAAATAGAGAGTGAAGCAGCGTTTATTGATTCACCCATTCACTTTGAGTTTTCTCATTATACAGCCAAAAGTAGAAATTGTTTGCAATTTTTATGTGCACTTTTGAAAACAATCAACTTACACACTATTAAAAACTTTAATAAGGAGATCATTTATTGAAAAAATCTATAGGAACTGTTCCAAAATAATATGGACTAGAGAAGACTAGTATGTTTTGTATCTAATACAAAATCGTTAACTATGATATATTGGCACTTTTAAATTAGAATGTTTTTATCCAACTCTGAAATCATGATAATAATTAAATCTACTACGTATATATGTATTTTAAATACTAGTATAAAGTATAGATGAGACAAAAGAACACAATTGTTTAGCAATTGAGTCACACCTTCAAATAATATTTAAATATTATACAAGTTCTTTTCTAGTTTTCATTGCCTACAATTTTACTAGATATTTTGCTAATGTTCTTAACATTTCATATCCTTATACAGCACATAGAACCATGTGAAAACATTTACTTGCATCTCAATAAAACCTTGAAGATACAGATTACTTCATGTACAATTTACTTTAATGTGAAGTAACGATTGTTGTATTGCACCTTATGCAGGGTTGTATATGTAACATTATATTCTGTAAAATGTACAACAAAAGCCAATTATGGCTTCACCATAATCTGCGTATTCTGTAAAAAAGTAACGTAACATAAGGGAGCCACACAATTTAACATCCAAGTACAATGTTGCGTAAATTAAGTGCAACATGTTCAAATAAAAAAAAATGTGTCAACAATTATTAAAGAACAGAAACAGACAGTTTCTTTCTGGATTTTTATTATAACGCATGAGATTCAAGTACATGATTTTGCTAATTATATGTGCCGTGATTTCAGAAGCTCCTCAGTATTGAGATATTCATTCTCAATTCTACGAGAATGCCTGACGAAACCATCTATTTTTTTGAGTATTTGTTTAGGTAACTATAATTGTATTATCTAATGGCAATGAGCCAAATTGTTTTTAAACCCTACCACAATTTCGTAGAGTTCGTACTGAAGACTTTTATTTTCAATTACGTATATGCATTTCTTTAAAAGTAATGATTTATACATCAATAATATTTTAGACATACGCTTTGTATTTTGGCAGTAAATATTTTTTGGATATTGTTCTTCGAGACCAGCTCTAGTTTATCATCGTTATACTTGCAACAACATGAGAGAATTAATGAAACAGTATATATTTTTATAACCAATATACGATATTAAATACTAGTATAAAGTATATATTAGTGTAAATATATACTGTCATTCTTTGTATTAAATGTAAGAGCCAGGTCTTGATTATAAACACGGGTTTATCTGAAGTATGCCCACATCAGTTCAGCTAACTAGTTCAGTAATCAAAGAGTAATCGTTCAGTGATGATAGACTAGCACAAAATAGTGAAGAGACGCGAGTTCTGGGTGCGCAGTAGCAAAATTCAAAAAAGTGGGGATGCTTGATGGTTAATTTTGTGCAGTGATGTAACGTTGTGATAGAAAGATGGAAAATGTGCGAAAACGACAAGTTCTAAATAATCAAATAAGTTCAGACAACTTCTAAATAATTAAACGCAAGAAGTAATTTATAACGTTTTAAAATTTACAAAAAATTCAGCAGAAAATGTTATTGGTTCTCAGACGAGAGCCATTTTTTGATACAAGGACATTTAATTTATTACAGTGACTACGAAAGAATTACGATGGCCCACTGATCAAACAGTTAAACATCCGTTTCAGTAAGATGAAATGGGGTTATGTTTCTTATAACACAACGAATTCCTTGCATCGGTAGAAAACATAATGAACTGACAAAATACAAAGAATTATTAGAACACTGATTGAATACCTACTCCAAAGTCGTGATGACATATTTCAAGAACATCTTGTCTTAAATGATAAAAGAAATTTAAAGCAAAGCAAATTCAAAAAATAATTTAAAATGCATTTATGCCATCTTTTAGACAATTTATAGTTTAAAATCAAGACCTCGACATACACAAATAAAACCATTATCTCCTGATGTATTTTCTAATGTGACATACTACATTTCCAACTTCTAAAATTTAGTGTGTTGGCAGTATTGAAAATTAGAAAATGATATCAGTTATTTTTTAATTGCCTGGGATCTACATCTTACAAATACATAAATGAATGAAGTGTTTCTGCTGATGTAGATATGTGATAAATATAGAACTTTGTGCTACTGTATAGTATACTAAATGACAAATGTCTAACAATGAAAATATTCTTTTTAAATAGACAAATAGTATAAAATACGGTATCTAATATGTTTAGTGTGCTCTAAGAGGTATATCTAGAGCAAAATTTTGTACTGTAGTAAAATTTGTGAAGCACAAAAAGTGTAAAACCTTTTGTCCTCATTTGAGTGACAGAACACGAATGTGCATTGTTAACAGAGTTGTAATTTTTTTGACAGACTTGTATCACTTGAAATAAAGTTACACATAGTCCATGAAATCGCCATGTCCGTATTCATTCCAATATTCAAATTTACAAAATATATCAAGTATACTCTTAGACACAACATATCAATAAACGGTGTAGATTAGTTAAACAAACAAGTGGTTGATACAGTTAAACTAGCACAATGAAACGAAAAATAACACAAAGTACAAAGGAAATCTGTAACCTAGGAGGATCTATTCATTAAAATAGGTCGGCTGGATTAAATGGTACGTGTGGAAGGAATGGAAGAAGGCGAAATACCAACCAAAATAAGCAAACAAGTAGGAAAAAGAACAAGGGAAAGACTGAAGCTGAGATACATAGAACCACTAGAAAATGATATAACAGCCTTAAAAATAAAAAATTGAAGAAAAAAAAGCTCGAAACAGAATGGAGAAGAATCCTGGAACAGGCCAATAAACAAAAAGGGTTGTAGAACCAGTGATGATGATGAAGAGGGCCTATTTGAAAGAGTCGACAAAAATAAGAAGATTCCATAACCAAGATCAAACAGTTAAACAGTTTCAAAATGAAATTTTATGGATGAAAGGAAATTGGTATATTAAATAGTTACCCTGAAACATTTTAAGACAACATGCTGGAAGAAATTAAGAAATACGAAGATTGCAAAACAATTCCTGAGGAAATCTACGGAAAGAAAGAACCAAAAATATTTTTAAGGACACTTATGACTATGAAAGTAAAGGTGAACCATTCATCTTGGAAGTGAATAGAGTATCTTTATTTAGCTGATTTATGATTGTCTGAGAATTTGTAAACGTTTATTATGCTTAAAATGATACAACTCTGCAAACAAAATTATTTTATGTAGCTATAACCATATAGCTTATTTATAAAATACTACAAAAGAAATATGTTGTGTGAAGTTCACAAAAACAATACATGCCAAGAAAGTTGCAAAAATTACACAACTTGACAGAAATGTTTGTCTTATTTTTAAAATTAAAGTAATGAATTTAACACAAAGTTGAAATGTAGTTTTTGCAACTGAAATAGCTAGAAAAATATCGTCGGTAACTGTAATAATGAACAGTACAGTAACATTTTGATTAGTACTTAAACAGTTAAAAATGCTATTTAGCTGACACACGGTGTCAGGTTTTCTGAATAAAACTCAGATCTGGTTTATAACATATTCTAATTATGTTATAGGCGATATAAGCTAACTACTAATTTAGCCTTCTGTTCTATTCAACTGAATACTTTTGCTGTAAAAGAAAAATTATTTAAATTTAAAGGTTGGATGTATTGTTTATTTTTCTGTATAGTTAGTAAATAACAATCATAAGGAACGATTTGTATCTGGGGAACGTAAACTGTAGGAACTGTGCTTGGAATCTTTAAGATAAAAAGGAAATATCAAATTGCAAATACAAAACTAACAGAGAAATGTGAATTTAGGATCTAATGATTGGAGGAAACATCGAAAAAAATTACAGAACAATGTATGAAAATGGACAAAAGCAGTTTAGCATAAATAGCAACAAAAGAACAAGAACAATCATAATAATAGAAAGTCCAAAATTCTTCCTATATATACGAAATTTTCCAATGTTCGTTTTTAATTCTTCTCAATCGCTTGCATTTTCCCCTTCATTTTTGTACAGAACCACGGAGTTTTTCACTTTGGGAGAGACTAGTAGATTAGCTACTTTGTACGACTATCAGAATAAGGAAATCAATGTGTTAGAGATGTGAGAGAGAAGTACCTTTTAGGTAAGTGACAGAGAGAACGACGCATGTTCGCCATTTTAAAATTAATTTAGAAATTATTCTTGCAGTTCAACTATTATCCGCTACTCGGCACCAGTAATTCGCCATTAGGACATATAAAATATCTGTAAACGTCTTTGTTATTTCCTCGCCTATTTTCGTCTTTATTGAACGAGTCCACACGTGACATAATACGTGACTTAATAGTAGACAAAACAAACAGACTGGCTTTCTACGTCATATAACTACCACGTTTTATGTCAAATGTCACGTGTCACGTTTTATGCCACATGTCACGTTTTATGTCAAATCTCACGTATTATGTCATCTTCTATGTCAATGTCGGGTTTTATGTCACATGTCACGTATTGTCACGTTTTATATCAAATGTCACAGACGTTTGCAGATATTTCAAGTCATATTGGCAAATTAGTTGCGCCGACTAGCGTATAATAGTTAAACTACAAAAATAATTTCTAAATAAATTCTAATAATACTGGCGGCAGCCTTATTAGGGCGGGGCTTGTGATACATATATCGTTCTCACTCTTACTTACCTAAAAGGTACTTCTCTTTCTAACGCATTGATTTCCCTATTCTGATAGTAGTACAAACGTAGCTAACCTATTTTACCTAACCTCTTTAGCAGAGTCTAAGATGTTTGCTTTAATTTTTTCCAACTTTCCTCGACCCAATGGCTTTGGATGATATATGTGTTTCTGCATATTTCTGCTATTCTTTTTTGGTGTAAATAACTTGTCAAAAGTCAAAACAAAAAGGAAAAATGTCTGAGTAGATCACGTTCTCCTTATTTCATCTTAAAACTTAAAACAATCTTTCGAAAGTGACACAGAATTTAACACAGGGTGCAGCAGAAAGAAACCATAATGAAAGTGATGCAGAATGAAAGAATAGAGAAAAGTTTGAATATCTTCCAAGACATATTTTTTTTTTGAAAAAAAGTGTAACGGGCTAATCCAACGTTAATAGATATACAAAATGAGGAGAATCTATTGCTAAAAATAGAGGTGGCTGACACTTGTATTACAAGGATTTTTATTTTAACTCCACACATTGAAAGTATGATAATTTGTATTACATGACTGTGTTTTTTATATCTGTCACGTGCTGAAATTGTTTTACAAATAAATTTTCAATAGTTCACAATTATTAGCGAGAGTAACAGTAGGGAGGGGCCATTGGTATGACAGTTAAGGATATGATAGAAAAATTGCCCCAAGGAATCAAAATCAACGTGGTGTTGCATTTCCTTAGCAAAAATGTGTCTTGGACATAGTCAACATAATTCATTTTCGATGCCGCACCCTATATATACCATAGCATAAAGGAGTAATTATAACCAAGCCAGATACTCAACGAGATATACCTTAAATTTATTTAGCTGTGTTAAAGGTTAAAATTGATTACTTCCTATGCGTGTTTTATAAAACTTTACCGTTTAATTAAAAATACGTGATCACAATGATTAGTAGAAGATTAATTCTTAGTTTGTTAAGAAACTTAAACTACCAATAACGTACATTTTCCTCCGTATTAAAAATCTCCTTACCTGATCTACCACAATCTGAACAAGACACCAACTCCTCTTGCGTTCCCGTCTTTTTATTCTCCCTATTATCACCCAAACAAAAGTCGCAATATGGACTCGGTGAGGGTTTTTTGCCGCCCTCAGCGCTTCCCGCAGGGGCAGGACTATCTGCCGGAGTAGTAGGGGCGTTCGAGGCAGCAATTTTATCCTCCAACGCTTTTTCTGGCATTAAAACAGGCATCTGTGGATCTTCCACTGGAGGAGATGGTTGTCCTGGCGGTAAATTAGGCGGTAGTGTCGGCGGAACTTGTGCTGGGCTCTGGCCCGAGGCCGGAGACAGAGGTACCTGAGGAGAAGGGGTCCCCGTTGGCGTAGGCTGCCGGCCGCGTCCACGTCCCGGGTTTCCACCTATTGTGTGAAAAATAAATATTTACTTTTAGAAAAAAAGTGCTAATCGGATATTGGAAACAAAAAATATTATTGGACCTCATTATTTAATATTTATTAGTATCAGTATGATAATAAATTAAATTCATATATTCGAATACCTCTAATAAGAATAATACAAGCCCGTATTCATAAAATGTGTTATTTTGAGAGTTCTCGAAAAAAAAAAAAAAAGTTTTTAATCACAGCAAAAAAAATAAGAGCTGGAATTTGTCAGGATTTGCCGTTTGAAGATTTTCAATATGTGGTCCATCACAAAAACCTGAAATTTAGTTTTTGTCATGGCCTTCAAACATGGACATTAAAACATTATGACGTCAACAAATTAAATTCATTTGAAATGTGGATGTACCGCCGAATGCTAAGAATAAGCTGGACCACCAGAACTACGAATGAAGAAGTACTGAGAGCAATGAACACACGCCCGCATCTGGTCAATAATATCAAAATTAGAAAGACATCATATCTATTACACATAATGCGCCATAGGGAATTTGAGAAGCTCCAGGTAATATTAGAAGGCAAGATTGAAGGTAAAAGGGGCATAGGACGAAAGAAAAAATCTTGGCTACGAAACATCAGAGATTGGACCCACACAAAAGGAAATGAATTAATTTATTAAGCCCAGAATAGAGAGAAATTTGCCATATTGATCGCCAACCTCAACAGAGAAGGCACTTAGGAGGAGGATGGCCTTCAAGGTCATTGTAGCATTCACTTAAATCGTCTTTATATCGTCATGTTTCTCCTTAAACAGCATACTCAGTCCTCAAAACACCAAAATGAAACAGGTTATTACGTGTAACATATCGGCCACAAAATTTCACAGTTTTCTTCTCACTTCAGCACGCAATATTTTTTTTGCAAGTGTTTTATCTTCTTTTTCTCGTAGCACTACTACTTTTGGCTGACTGCACAACTTGATTCCATGTTGAACGGTCGTCCATAATAGTTGGGTCAGTGGGTAGCCCCATTGTTCTTAGATCTGACCATATATTGTCTATCCATCGCATTCGTGGACGTCCTAAACGCCTTCTTCCTGTGGGGACTTCCTCCCATATTACCTTGGCAAGGAGGTTATTAGGGAGTCTATGGACATGGCCAGCCCATCTTAGACGTTGGGATTTAATCTCTTGGACTATATCGCTCGCTCTATACATCTCCTTGACCTCAGCATTTGTTCTCATTCGGTATTGGTTGCTATTAATGTCGTGATAAGGTCCAAAGATTATTCTGAGGATTTTCCTCTCAAAACATCTAAGTTTTCTTTCAGTTTTTTATATGACTTTTTGAAATTCTTTAGTAAAGTTATTGTAAGAAGTATTCTGGGAATACTTCAATTATCGTATTAATGATATCATTATATTCTTATCATTCAGCGTATTCATGATGCATAACACCTTAGTAATTACAAAAAAAAACACTCAAGATGTAGCTGTGATGGAAACTTGTGAAGTTGAGACTTGAGCCGTTGTGAAGATTGTTATCCTATTCCAGGATCATAACCAAAAATGCCTGACTCAATATTTTTCATCATTATAGACTAGTTATTTCACGTTG
This sequence comes from Diabrotica undecimpunctata, assembly GCF_040954645.1. NCBI lineage: Eukaryota > Metazoa > Arthropoda > Insecta > Coleoptera > Chrysomelidae > Diabrotica > Diabrotica undecimpunctata. The sequence continues at coordinate 147,132,274 of NC_092805.1, read as the reverse complement.
TCCAGAGCGACTAAGTGATTTCTTTTTCTGATCTGCTGTACGAAGGTAAGATATTTTTCGACAGACCTCATATATTGTGACGTCATAATATGGAATCATCTCTCTGCTTATTGGTATGCAAGACGTATAGAACATTTAATATGAATGTTAACTGAAAAACACTCATTATATGTCAAAACAATACATCACCACCAAAGGCACACTCATCTCTGAGCTACCTAGGCCGGAATTTAACATCCTAATTGACATTATAAAACAGAAATAATACTAAATGGCCAAAAAAATCCTATGCAATGAAAAAAATGACACATTAACAGCAGAAACAAATAGTTCTAAAGAAAGTTGGATAATTATCTCCACCGAGAAAACGTTTTCTATAATAACATCGAATAATTTGTATTACACATGTATAAGTTTTTGGAGAAGAACAAATAACAAATGCATCGTAGAAATTATACGAATTAAGGTGATAAATAAAAAAACAACATAACAGAAGTAACAGCAAAGTTAAATAGGCCAGAACAGACAAGAAAAACGTCGCAAATTTAAACAAAACCTAAATCAAAAGCTTGTTAAACAGTACGTAAAACAGAAAATAAACAAAAGTATTCAAATTTTTATTAGTTAATTTATGTAGTTTTAATTCAATTGTTTTTAAAACATTTTTAGTTTTCGATATACCTGACAAGTTAGGTCCATTGTAATATTTTTTGCTTTAAAAGTATGTGTGTGTGTGTAGGTGTCAAAGAAAATTAAAACTAATACTTCATTTAATCAGCTGTCCCATTTACACAATACTCATACAATTAATTGAAAATGTACTGCAGCAACCTTTGAATGGGAAATGTATATAAGTAATTAAATTTTTTCAAACGACTGATTACTTTCTTTGGATCGGAATAAAAATTTAAAAAATTGATCCTTTTCATTTCGTATAGTCCGCTGTCTCTATCCATCCATGGGTAAGTGAAACCAACAATTACAACAGATATAGAAACTTATCGACAGATTCGGATTAGGCAGTAAAAGTGAGGTGCGAAGGTGGGGAAATTATGAAATCAGAAGTTTAAACTTCCAGTTACAAAAAAATTATTAGTAAAAGAACACACGGGTACGGCCTCATTTCCAATGTGAAGGTTCATTCTGTTCATTTTTGGCTCCTTTCGTGGTGGGGTAGAATAGTTAGTCGGATCGTGACGAATGATACATCAGTGGAAAGTAGATGTGATAACGCATATGTTAATGCAGAAAAACAAACATGGAAGCATTGCCAAAAGGGGCATCACATCATATCTTCCTTTTTATTGGTGCAATTGGAGGGTGTGAAGCGTTGAACGAATAGGGAAAGGGATAACGATTATATCAAGATAGAAAAAATAAACAAGACGACTACCAAAAGGACACCACACAGTATCTTTATCCGTCTGTCAAATCCTCTTAATTTCCGCAGACGTCAGTTGTCACACGCCATGTTTTATGTGAAATGTCACGTTTTACGTCACGTATTATGTCACGTTTTATGTCAGATGTCACGTTTTATGTCAGATGTCACGTATTATATCACACTTCCCGTATTATGTCACGTTTTATGACAGATGTCACTTTTTATGCCATACGTCGACTCATCCATTAACATAGACAGGGGAGGAAATAGCAAAGACGTTTGCAGATATTTTAAGTCATAACGGCGAATTACTTGCGTTGACTATCCGATAATAGTTGAACTACAAAAATAATTTGTAAATTACTTAGGATAAAAAATGACGAACGACATCTGACAAACTTGAAATGACAAAAGACATTACAAAATCGAAAAGATTTGACAGACAGAAAAGAAGATTTGACAGCTGCGGAGAAGATTTGACAGACGGATGAAGATACTGTGTAGTGTTCTTTTGGTGATTGCCTTGTTTGTTTTTTCTATCTTGATATAATCGTTATCCCCCCTTCATTTAACGCATCACACGCTTCAATCGGACCAATAACAACAGAGACATGATGTATTGCCCTTTTGGGAATGTCGACATGTTTGGTTTTTCTGTATCAACATATTAGCTATCTCCTCTACTTTGCAATGATGCATCATTCGTCACGATCCAACGAACTATTCTACACCCACCGCAAAAGAGAAAAAATTAAGCAGAATGAACCTTAACGATTTCTAATGGGATTTATCATGGGAAATGAGGCCGTATCCGTGTTGCCCTTTTACTCTTATTCAACCGTAAACTATGACAGTCGGAGCAATTTTGATAACGGATTCATCATTAACGTAGAAATAGATGTCTAATTAAAATGTAATATTGTACTTTTGGTGATAGAAATTGTTGTGGTATTATGTTTGAAACTCATGTTCTGGATTGCTGTCCCTTAGATATTTAATGAGAATGACAGGTGAAGAAAAAATTGGAGAATGGTAGAATAAAATGAAAATTTTTTTATAAAAGGAAAGGATCCCAGTAGTTGGCGGTATGCCGTAGTTTTAAAAAAACTTACATTGAAGTCAAAATTTCTGGTGTTAATGATATTTATTTAAAAATATTACTAAAAATAAATGAAAATATCCAAATAGATTATAATTTTCATCAGAACATTTTTGGTCTTATTGTCAGTAAAAACGCATTTGCGAATAGCCGCTTTAAAAACTGTACAAATTTTTTGATTACATTTTAAATGTCCAAAAAATTAAATTTGTATCGACATGGAGTCGATGTTATTAAATTTAACTGAAAGTTAACATAATGACCCCTATTCGAAACGGTGACTACATCTGAGCCTGACCAAAGATACCAGCTAACTCGTACAGATCGCCATAGAGTTGGCTGGACGTCACCGTTTCGAGTAGGAGTCAGTATGTTAAATTTCAGGTAAATCTACTAATATCGACTTAATGTAGCTTCAGGTCTAATTTTTAAGAGATTTAAAATGTAATTTTACGACTTTTAAAGCGGCTATTTACAAATGCCAAGTTTTCATTGTTGGAGGTCAGATAATACTGTGACGATAATATACTCTTTTCGTCTAGTGTAGGCCTATGTATTCAAGAAAACGTGTTTATACATTCACTGGCTGTGCAAAAGACCGAGCAGAAACTCATTAGTGGTCATTCTCGGTGAGTTGAACGGAGAATACCTACCTACCTACCGGAACAGGTGAGCTGAACGTGGTCCATCCCGTTGATTTGGTAACATTGCTCAGTGCTAAACGGATGTATAAGGAATGACGTGTGCGATTCCACACATCAGAAGGTAAAGGAAACTCGGCAGCTACATTCAACGCATGTAGTCACCGGGTAAGACGGGAATTATCGATTTTTTTCAACTCACCAAATCGACGGAATGGACCACGTTCAGCTCACCTGTTCCGGTAGGTAGGTAGTTATCTTTCGTTCAACACACCAAGAATGACCACTAATGAATTTCTGCTTGGTCTTTTATATAGTCAGTGACGGTATAAAAACATGTTCTGTTGAATGCATAGGCGTATTCTAGACGATAAGAGTATATTATCGCCAGACGACTTTCTGATGAAAATTGTAATCGGTTGGATATTTTCATTTTCAAGTAAATTTCTTTTCTTAACGAAAAATATCCGGGAAAACTTGGTAACAAGTAATCGATAAGTCGATGCAAGCCAGTAATTTACAAAATATCTGACAGCATTAAAAAGATCGGCCGTTAAGACACTATTATAAAAGATAAAATTATAAAAATTGTAAACAAATTTGGGTATACATGTATCAGAACACAAACAAAATGTATATTTTCTCACAAAAGATATAATAGTATAATAATCAATTATGTACTTGTTTATCGAAAAATATGTCTAATAAAAGTTTTTATTTTGAAAAGGATATTAGTAGAAACTAGAAACTGCTAATTGTTGATACAAAGTATTGTTAATCAATCAATTCAAACTTCAGCTCAACATGCATTTGGCTGTTGTAAAAATAGTACTGATTATTTTTAATGTAAGTAGAATCAGAAATTAAATGTCTCATATTTTTTTTTTAATTGTCGATTTATAAGACGATATATTTACGTACTTACTTTATATAAGACGATCGATTTATTTTACATTTCTATCTCAGATATTCTTAATAAGAATATTCTTTAATAGCAATCATGTAAGTTGATATTTATCCTTTTTTTGTAGATAAAATATGCTGTCAGCTTGTTATATCATTTATATAAGCTCTTTAAGAGAATAATTAATAACAGACTAAGATCTAAGCTAGATTTTCACCAACCACTGAGCAAGCCGGATTTAGTAGTGGGTTGGAACAAATAACCACCTACAAGTAATAAAGTCCTTGATACAGTAAGTTACAGAATACAAGCCATTGAAAGTAATATTTGTAGACTTTAAGAAAGCACAAGACTCAGACCAGCAGAGATCCATGTTAACTGCACTTAGAGTGGAGTATTAATCAGAAGTACCCAACTCTTCTTCAGAATATATATAATAGCGCAACAGTTGCAATCAGAATATACTCTGGCGACACAAATGCATTTACCTTGAAGACGGACATACCATCTCTCCTAACCTATTCACAGCTGTGTTGCAGAGTGCTAAGAGAAAGAATAATTGGGAATATATTGGAGTCAACATAAATGGGGAGTTTCTAAACAACTTGAGATTCGCAGATGACATAGTATTATTGCAGATTAGGTAGATTATGCATGCCAACTTCTGCAAGACCCTCAGAGCTCTTGTACACGAGTTGGCCTTAAAATGAACTGTTCTAAAACTCAATAGATGACCAACCTTGAACTGGTGAAAAACATTTCAATATATGGCACTAAAACTGAGCAACCAAAGAACAAGAGCAGACACAGAAAACATGGAAAGACTTATTATCCAAGGAAAAGTAAAAGGCCGAAGATCAAGGAAAATCCCCAAGAAGACCCATGCATGAATTAAAAGAAATGACCAGAGGCAGAGATCTTTTGAGACAGACAATACACGATATCACGATGACCACTACACTCCCTCCGGGGCGTCAACATGGTCACCTTACGCAAAAATGGGGGAAATCATTTAGAAGGAAATTTAGATCAGACATTCCCATGTGCTTGAAAAGGAAGGTCTTTGAACAGTGCGTGCTTCCGGTTCTAACTTATGGGCCCTTACCAGACACTAAAACATTGGCCCTTACCAAAAAGTAATAAATAAAATAAAAGTGGCGCAGAGAACAATGGAGAGGTCAATGTTGAATGTATCCCTCAGAGACTGAATTTCAAATCAAATAGTTAATAAAATCAAGACCGGAATCCATGGAATTATTTATGGGAGGCTTATGTTCAGCAGTGGCCTCAAAACGGCTACTGATGAATGTTCTGCATTGTATATTCATATAGGTATTTGACTAATTTGTTTTATTCTGTCATTCAACTGATGTGCTGAACAAGAAGTAACTGGGAAGATGGGGAACAATAAAAAAGAATGAAAAAGAAATGGAAAATTTGCGATATAAAGATAGAGATGAGCAAATACGAGAAACAAAAAACAGGACATTCAATAGAGATGTGAGATAACAAACCAAAAAGTTTAAGTCGAGGGAAAGATTGGATAAGAAAAGACAGAGAAATAACCTGACAGATGACAAAAGCATTCTAAATATAAGAAGAGAATAATGCCATAAGCTACTAAATCGCAACGATGTAGAAAATAAGGACGATACATTGGCAATTCTAACACCTGAAAGAAATAGATCAAACTTCCGAAAGTGAAATGATAAAATTATGTTACTAACCCTATCAAAGCGTTTTCCTCCCTCCTCGAAAACAGAATGACGCCCTATTCATTTATCAGTTTCAAAGGAACCTTTGACATACTAAATCGACGAAAATTAAATAAAAACCAGGTTCCCATGACTATACATAAAACCTACTCATACTGATACAACTCACTTTCACTGAAATTAAGGCAGTCGTAGTAATACAAAATTATTATGATGACATTGATGACGCTACTACGCTGATGACAGCATTATACTTGGGCATAATAAGGCATCATTAAGAGAGACTTTTGCAGACACTGAGAAAGCCAAACAAGCTGTAAGATTGCGGGGAAATCAGGGTAAAGCTACATATATGTTCACAGTACAACCCACAATGGAAACTCCTTTCACAGCTTCGAAAAGTAGCAGATATCAGATACTTTGAATCAATAGCAACCAAAAATAATGGTAAGTACAGAATAATCTGTCTTGATTTTCCTAGACTAGAATGTTCAACCTACATATGAATATAAAAGTTTATAGATTATATGTATAAAATGTCGGATATACAAAGAATATTTTTTGTATCAATATATAATCAGCATTTGGAACAATTTGTGCGATTGTGTCTACATATTGTTCTATTATGCTTAGATAGTGAAATCGATATTAAAAAAAAAAACATGTTATGAGACATTCAATAAATTATTACTGTTGTAAATAATTAAAGACTACTGGCAGTACATTCCAACTACACATGCATGCAAAATACACTCCAAAAGAAAGTAAAAGATTTTAAAGGCAGTACCGGGTGTCTGGTTCAAAAAGGAAACGTAACTATCTTGATAGACTTGTCCTTGATCAGGTCTGCTGGCCGTCGTGGTACTCACGTCTCCTATCCCCCCTCCCACATTGGAAGCGACCGAGCCTCCTGTAGCGGCGCCGCCTGCAGTTTGAGGCGGCACCACTTGAGTCGTTTGGTTGGGTCCCGGTTGGAGGCTGGGAAAAGCCGAACTTACAGCACCACCGACCTGAGTAGACGGAGTAGGAGCGTTGCTGTCGCGAGAGTTCTCGTCACTTGCGCCTTCTTTGTGTGAGTGGCCATAGTGGTAAGTCAGCCCTGGCCTCGTCTTGTATCGCGCACCGCACACTGAAATTTTGCAAAATAATTTCCGATTCCATCTCAATTAGATTTTAAGTTAAGTATAAATGAGCTCTTCACATTAAATTTTATTCGCTTTAAAATGATAATCTTCTTGGGGTGAAGTAATTTAAATATCGTTGTCATTTGTGTTCTATGCAAATTACAAAAAAAAATAATTTTTTAAATAAGAAACTAAATCAGTTGGTTTATTTTCACAATGATTGGTAGTCAATTAACATATTAGAAATAGGAAATATTATAGATATAAAAATTATTTTAGACAATTTATGCAATGGTAATTATAAAAATATGTCCTCATTATTATTACCTCAACAGGTATCATAATACACGAGATTGTTATTTTACTTATTGTATTGCAGTGTGGTCCAACCTCAGGCACGCGAGCCTGATATTATTGAGATGAGAAAAATATTGCCATTGATAACTTTTACCTGTTCAAACCCTGTCTAAATTTCCGTAATCTTAAGAAAGTAGTTAACCTTGAACACCCACTCCCGATGAGCGGGCAGTTAGCTTCAGTCAGCTGCACGTGTCGTGTTGAATTAATAGTGACGAATAAATTGAATGTTAAATTCAGAATGAGTAGTGCCAAAAAACGCAAAATGTTCGAACAGAATCGTACGTTCCAAGGAAAATGGGAAAATCAATATTTCTTCATCGAATTAAAAGACAAACCTCAGTGCATGATTTGTTGTCAAGTACTCGCGGTATCAAAAGAATACAATATTAGTAGGCATTATGAAACCCAGCACAAAACAAAATACGACAAATATCAAGGTGAAGCTCGCAATATTCTTGTAAAAGAACTTAAAGCTAAATTGAATAAACAAAAATCTCTATTTACAAAACCGACAGCTGTTCAATCATCAAGCTTAGCAGCATTATATGAAGTATGTTTAGAGCTTGTCAAAAGTAAAAAAGCATTAAAGATGGAGAAATGATCAAGCGGTGTGCCGTTAAAATGGCGCGATCCTTTGGAGATGAAAAGACGGCCAAAAATTTTGAATGTGTTTCAGTTTCCCATCAAACTGTATCTAGAAGAGTTGATGAGCAGAATACTTATGTATTTAAAAAAATGGTCGACACAGTTCGTAATTGTTTGTACTACTCCTTAGCCCTTGACGAATCCGTTGATATCACTGACAAAAATCAGCTATTAATTTTTGTTAGATGCATTAGTGAAGATTTTTTTGTAACTGAGGAACTTCTAAAACTGCAGCAGTTAGTGACGGTGTGAAAAATATAGGTGGTTTTCAAAAGTGCTCTTGCATTGGCACCGACGGAGCAAAAGCAATGACGGGACGCATAACGGGATTGGTTGGAGTTTTGCTGGGGTGTTAACTGTGTTGTTTCTTTGCATTATCCATCATGAGGCTCTCTGCGGAAAGATAATTAAAATCAACGATACTATGAAAACTGTAGTGCAGATAGTAAACAACTTAAGAGGAGGAAACAGAGCTCAGCGACACCGAAAATATAAGTGTAAAATTAAATAAAGGTAAAAAGAATTCAATAACGATAAACAGAATTTAAGAAAATTAAATCAAATACAATAAAATAAAATTACGATAGAATTAGATAAAATAAAATAAAAATAAATAAAATTAAATTTAATTAAATGTAATGATAATCAAAATGAAATTATTAAAATGATGAATAAATTCTACAGAATATTTAACAAATTTTAAAAATTACTAAAATCATTAAACAAAATTTTTAAAGAAAAAAATTAAGATTTTTTAAATCTTAAAGTACTTAAATGTGTGATAAAAGAAATATTAATAATTCAGTAATAAGCAGAAGTACAATTTCATTAACCCACATAGTAATAACGCGCTATAAGAAGTATTCACTTCTGTCGGCACTCCTCAAGTGCCCCGCGCCGTTTTTATTTTTTTATACTTTTTTAAAGTTAATGAGTGATTATAGATGGTAATTTATTGATTTCCCGTTGCATGCGACGGTCAAAATCACTAATACCTTTATAAACACCCTTGCATAAATTGTCTAAAATATTCACTTATTAAAGAACTACGAAGAAATATCAAGCTGTATTTCCATTAAAAAATATGTGTTGTAAATATTGAACCTATTACCCTAATAACCTAAAATGTGAGATCACAATTTCTCTCTTTTATGAGTTGTACCGTTCCATAAAAACTCAGACGTTGTAACGTTATAAATGTCACATGTTTGTAATTTTTCTTCAAACAATTATTCTGTTCCAATTTCTTTTGATTTTATTCGTTTGTCAACTTTCTGTTGTTTTACTATTTTTCTTTTAAAAATAATTGGCGCCCAACTTTTCTTTCGACTAAACACAAAGTTTTATATTGTGTTTTATTATTTTATTACTTTTAACTTACGTACTTTTTAATTAAAATACTTATAATAAATAATTAAAATATTATGTAAAGTTGATGAGTGGAATATGATTTCGTCGCTTTAAGTGCGATGTTGCCAATTATTCACCTTCAATTAAAAATTGTTTTAGTATAGTCGATAAAATTAATGTAGAAGGGGTACATAAATGTCTCATGTTTATGTGGCCAAAAATTTATTGATGGTATTCGTAATAAAAATGATAAATCTGCGATAATGTTGACTTCATATAAATCAACTTAAGTTTTTGAAAGTTCACATACTGACAACATATCTTTCTTTCTTTTAAATTTGGTTGTGGATACAAAGTGGATTCAAATTAGAGTGACATGACTGTAGCATACAAAACTTACTCTAAAGTAGCTAAATCGCAGTGTCCTAATAATTGATACAGGAATATCTCTGAAGGTATATAATCACACCCTTTTTTGTAATTATGGTCTTAATGTATACTGAAGGTTTTAATATTAACATCTGATAACAATGTTAAGTAATGAACGTCACGTGATTCGGCATGGTGACTATGCTACAACTGATACGTATAAGTAATTGATTTCACGTCCTTCTTAAATTATGATTTTGTTCGATGGCTCTATATAATATCTTCTCCTTCTTCGTCGACCATTTTCCATCCACTTCTGAAAATAGGTATCTCCCAATTACTTCCATCTTTCTTTATCTTGCGCCAATCTAATCCACCGTTTGCCTGTCACTGCTCTTATGTCATCTACTCATCTCTTTTGAGGCACCATGCTTGCCTTCATCCTTGGTCTCCATTCTAGAATTCTCTGTGTCCACCTGTTATCGTCATACCTGGCTATGTGACCGTCCCAGCGCCATTTATATATTAGGAGAGTTAACTATAACTATAAGTGTAGTACACAAATAGCCAAATTTTGAATTCATCATGCTTACAAGATGTTCTCGGTTGCTCATTATCTCTCACCCCCCTCACTCTACTCTCTCTCTGGAGACACACAACAGTGAAGCCTGACAGTTCAACTCGAGGTTAGGCCGCTTTTTTTAGATTAGTGACCTAAATGATTTTTTTGATTATCTCGGGAATTGCTCATTAGTAAAATTGGAGGGACGGTGAAATTAAGCCAGTAAGTTTGGGCTTTCATGTATACATTCACCTTCGTTTGACTTATGTATTGGACTTGAATGAAGACTACATTTTATTTTATTACAAAGGTAATATAATAATGAACTACTGAATCACACTAGGTCATCAAACATCGATATTTACATCAATTTCGATATCCCTTTTGGCGAAGCTAAATTTTCAAAATTGAATAAACCATTTCAATGTATTATAATGGTGAATTTTATTACTTTTAATTTTTAAACATTAGCAGGTAATTTCCTTTTATAAAATGACTTTCCCTGTATTGTCACCGCTCTAGACATCAGCTGATTATATAAAAACTCATTTATACTTGTAGAAATCTAATGATTGCTAATTTAATAGCAGTTTAAAAAAGATTTATAAAAACTTGAGTTTTTTCTATGAAGTTAATAAAGATGTATACACCCATTGTGAATAATAAACTTAACTGTTTTTAACAATGTATTACGTTTATTTGAATCCTTAACAAAAACCTGGAAGTAGATAAAACTTTATCAACAATCAAAATCTGTATTAGTCCTACAGAAATTAAAAAGCACTGTATAACAATATTGCTATTTAGAGACATTAGTATATTAGGCAGAAGATTTTCATTTTAAAGTTTTAAATACTAGGGACTGGAACCGAAATATAATTTTGTTGTAGGTATATTCGAAGAAAACGTTTCATGTCTGCTCGAACGAACACCAGCTTTGGGAAAACAGGAAATAGTAACGCGATGAACAAAAGAAACAGAACCCAAGCGCCTGGTGATCTGAACCCGAACCGAAATGTAAAAATAAAATATATATACATAGACTAACTAATTAACTAAACATAAGAACGTTAATGTAACGAATTAAAAATTATATTAAATATTGTTAGTAAATGCTTCTATGGAGTCTCTATACTTATACTCCTACGAGACGAAAAACTTATACACTCAGAGACAAAAAATGTTTTAATGTTACTTTTTCCCTTTTAACTCTTGCATAATTCAGTTATAAATACCTGGTGTCTATTATGTGTGCTGTAATTTATCAGAATACCATATCAGAGACCATCAGAATACCTAGTGACAGCGCATTTGGAGGTAGAAGCAATAATGTAACCAATTACAAAAATTGTGTAGCGTACCTTGTTGATCAACAAAGATAACTGTTTGGTTGTTTCTGTTCATTATTGACATTTCGACTATTTTAATTATTTATGTAGTTATCTTTAACGATTCCACGCATAAATGTTGGTTTTGTGTTGAAATTGTTACTTTAGCAAATGAGGGATGCAAACAAGAATATAATTAATGTGCCTCGTTTGCGTATCCATCAATTAACTGTTTCTCGAATAGTAAACCGACACAAAGTAACTGGAGAATTCAAAGGAAGTCTTTTTAATGGACAAAAAAGTATACAACTAGAGATGGGCAATATTTTAGAACTGAAAAAGACAAGTCAAGTGTAAAAACAGTAATAAGAAGACTGAAGCTGGTTTAAGTTCTGAGATTTCTCACACGTCACAAAACTAGGTGGAGAACGTTTCTTAGAATGTATTCTAGCAAAAAATGTTAGTTTTGGTAGCGGTTCCAATGGATTGGTCACCAATGAGTCCTGATGCAAATCGCATATAACATATATGGGCCATCCTTCAGCGACGTATAAAGCGACTGCAGAATTACAAATTATTGCAAAGGAAGAATGGGTTAGAATTACGCAAGCAACCATTTAAGAACGTCTGAGGAGCATGTCAAGTATAAACTTGCACATAAATCTATAAATTTTTGACCGCTATCATTTTTAGTATCTTCTCCATAGTCTCCAATGACTCTATTGTCGTGGTCTTTCCCGTTTGTGAACCTTAAGATCTCCAAAATGAGCTTTTCTTTTGTTTTATTTACGTTTGTTAGAACTTTTTTCATAAAATTCGTCTTTGTTATGAAATCATGATATGACACCTGCATCATCGCATGACATGACATCGTATTCTAACTACGGCAATAACAACTTATCTGTCGTTTTTTTTTAGTGCAAACGTTATTAATCTTTCTTTGATCTCATTCTAACTCTTAATGTTCTTTTTATACCGTTTTTGTATAGCAATGGACGCACCTCTCTTTGCTCTTCCGTTCTTATTTACTCCACTGTAAAAGTGTATATAGTCGCCAATTACTACCTCCTGTCTTTTTGTATCAATACCTTGTACATTCCAGCTAACCATATTGATTGTCCATTTTCTTTGCTATTTTCGTATCTTTGATCCGTCCTTATTCGGAGACTCTTGATTGAAAGGAGTTTTCCCAAATATGAGAGGTTTGACTATCGTTTCAACCAACAAACTCTAGGTTTTCTGTCAGGATTTTTCTCCCTTAGCTGAAACGTTCTGGTTTTTTTGCCGTCGGAAACATACCATTCACCCTCTTCCGTTAGCTTCTTCTTTTTCTTTGTGTACCTCATCCCTTAAGGACATTGGCGATCATCACAGCCCATTTTACTCTGTCTGCTACAGTTCTGAAGAGTTGTATTGTCTTTTTCCACTCTTTATAATTTTATAATTTATCTTTTTTTTCTCCACTACTTTAAATTTTTCAACCAGGAAGTGCGTCGTCTCCTCGGTCCTCTTTTTTTCTTGTATAACCAAGTTGTTAGCTACATTACGTAAATTCATTGTATGCCATGCGATAGTTAGTAAGTACGAGAAGTGGAGCGGATGATGTTTTCTTGTCTCCATGTTGAAGGGAGCCGCCATCTCTAATATTGAGACAATTCGGCAATTTTTCAATCTACGGCTCTAAAGACATATTGACTATAGCTGAAATTGAATCGGAATTGCGAACAGAAATGGAATGTTCATAAATCCTATTTTGGATTCTATGGTTGGTTTGACCTATGTAAAATCGGGGGGCAGTCTGCACAAGGAATTTCATAAACTCCGAGTTGTTCATTTGGCATTTTATCTTTGTTGATCAGACAAGAGATAAAAGTAAGGAAGAAGAGCTTCCATATGATGAGGGTCCAAGTCTTTGGGTTGAGATTGAGCGGGAGATTGATGCATGTGATCTGTGAATGATCCTATTGATGTGATTTTCGCGGTAACCATTTTGGATGAGATCTTGTATTAAAAAGCTACTTACATAATCGCAAGTACGTATTAATCTAGAAACAAGGGCATTACCATTATTAACAAGAGGACCGACGGGTTTAGAGACGCTCTATATCGCATATCTTCTTTTTTTTATATTAATCTATATTTTATTGATTTTGTTTTATGTAATTGTCCTATATAACTTGTTGATCATGCTTTATGTACTTTATATCCTATATCACAATGTGATCTGATGGGATTAATAAAGAATATTCTATTCTTCTATTCTATTAATGATCGAATTATTTTGTGAAGATTGGTAATGGGAGTTGGCATGCAAGTAGCAGATGAGTTTTCGATAAACAGACTGTTAAAAACCTTGATTACAGATTACTGAAAATAATCCTTCAAGGCAAAGTATTCGGAACGCAAGGAATTGGGAGAAGAAAAATAGCATGGTTAAAAAACCTGAGAAAATGGTTCTCCACAACAACAACTAATACATTTAAAGCGTCAGTTAATAAAATAATTATAGCCAGAATTATCGCCAATATTCGAAACGAATAGGCACCAAAAGAAGAAGAAAAACCTTGAAATTGGTATTTTTTATGAGATAGTCGAGAAACGGTAGAGATCAGTTTCCATGTCCATCATGAACTGGATACTAGGATGTATACCATTCAGATGGGTTTGAAAAGATGGATTGCCGAGAGGATCCTTGCCGTGGAACCAAATGACGAAATAAATTTTGATGAAACAAAGTTACAATTATCTGGTATACGCGTCAAACAACAAATATATCCGGAAAGAAGAAATAAGTTTCCTCATAAAAAAACCACAAAGTCTTAACAGTACTGTATATACACAAATCCTACGTTATTGGCATTAATATTATTAACATATAAAAAAATGTCAATTTGGCAAATTGTAAAGTATTTACTTTATATTTACTGTAATATCAATTGTATCTTGCCTTGCTGGTTCACTTATATACTTAAATAGTTCCATAATAAAACTAGCACCTTATTATGAGTTAAAAAGAAACACTAACAACTAAAACAACACCTTGAAAGAAACAATAATGATATACACCTGTATAATTGTAAAATAAAGGCTATTAATAGAATTTATATAGGCCTATACCAAGGGAACCATTTGAAATTATTGCTTGGCAATCTTAAACAGTCAGCTTTTCTTGTCTGAAGATATCTTCATTCTTGAATATTCTAGACACGTGAAGTCATCAAGGCTCTTCTTTATTTATTCTTTTTGGCCTCATATTATTGTTTTTAATATTACTGCTAGTTACTTTATAGGAAGAAAATCAAGTTAGTCTATGTTTCCCATTTAAAATGAAGATTATAAAGGATATTTGGTAAATCATAGTTTCGGTTCGAGTCCCTGCCTAAATAATAAATATAAGCTGTCCTAAAGCATGAAGCGATTAAATACCATTTTTTTCTACGATTATTCTACTAATCACTTGATGTCAAAAAAGATTATTTATCATTATCATGCTAAGCAGCTTTATGCTTTACAACCTAACCAATGAAAAGTAAGTAATTACTTTATTCAAACATTTTACCAATTAATCATGCTTTATTTTATATAATAGTAAAAGAAACTAATTGCTGATGTTACTTTTTTCAGGGGGGGGGGGGGATTTTTTTCAAATACCAATTATTGACTGCAATGAATACAGTAAATATATTTTAGCATTGCCTCTAGAATTTGGATACTTGGATGAAAGCCGTTGCCTTTTTCAATTCCTAATTTTTATTTCCTGAGAATGGTAGCACTGTTCATTTAATGCTTTGTCAAAATATGTGTATGTTAACACTCGTTTTACCATTTTCTCATTGTAGGCGAGGCAATGAAGCAATAGACCTACCAAATTTTTGCAGTACGATGGATCTCGAATGAAATTTTTTGCATTTTATTCGTATGAGTGTCAGTAAATTTTGTGAACAAAAATGATGCTATGGAAACGAAAATTTACATTATTGAACAAGGATAATATAATTTTCCAAAGTG
This sequence comes from Diabrotica undecimpunctata, assembly GCF_040954645.1. Classification (NCBI taxonomy): domain Eukaryota; kingdom Metazoa; phylum Arthropoda; class Insecta; order Coleoptera; family Chrysomelidae; genus Diabrotica; species Diabrotica undecimpunctata. The sequence continues at coordinate 147,116,785 of NC_092805.1, read as the reverse complement.
CATTTCGAAGCGATAAAAAATAATAAATTTGTATATCGGAGATAATTGACGAAAATGAGTTCAATATTAATACTCAGAGGTTTTTGGGGTCACCGAACATGAATATCATGACGGTGATGTTCTCCGAGGCACCTGGTGTACCTGGGATTCGTCTTCTGGAGATTTTTTGTTGGAAATTCGATACAAAATCAGTGCAAATTTGTTACTCGGTGGTTTTTGGGGTCGCTAGACACTAATATCATGTCAGCTAGAGTGCAAGGCACCTTGCGTTCATGAGAGCTCTTAGAGTTTATGCACTGAAGACTATCACGGTTATGATATTCGTGATTAGCGACCCCAAAATCCCCCAGGTAACGAGTTTACACCAATTTTATATCGAATTTACACAAAACTATGAAACATTATACCCTTCCTGTCACCAAGTGTCTTAAAGACCATCGCCGACATGATATTAGTATTGCGCGAACTCAAAAACCACCCGATTAACGAGTTTGCACTGATTTTGTATCAATTTTCCACAAAACTCCAGGAGGAGAGGCCCTTGTTTGACACCAGGGGCAACGAAGACTATCACCGACATAATATTCGTGATCAGCGACCTCAAATGCTCCCGAGTAACGAGTGTGCAATGATTTTGTATCGAATTTCCATAAAACTAAGAGAGAAGAGGCCCGTCACCAGGAGCCCCAAAGATCATCGTGGACATAATATTAGTGTTCCGCGACCCCATAAACCCCCCGAGTAACGAGTTTGCACTGATTTTGTATCAAAATTCCACAAAACTCCAGGAGATGAGGCCGTTATGGGCACAGGTGCCTCACACATCATCGTTAATATGATATTAGTGTTCAGCGACTCCAAAACCACCGAGTAACGAGTTTGCACTGATTTTCGGCAGGGCACTAAACCCATTTACACCAGGTGCCTCGGAGACCATCGCCGTGATGATATTTATGTTCAGTGTCCCCAATAACACCCGTAGGTAGTTAGTAATATTAAAGTAGTAGAAGAATAGTAATAGTAGTAATATGGAACTCATTTCCGACAATTATTTCCGAATTACAAATTTTTATTTCCACATCATCATTTTTGTTCACAAAATTTCCTGACACTCTTACGAATCGAATGTCGCAAGTTTCATTGAGATCCATCCAACTGCAAAGATTGGTAGGTTTTGGGCTTTTTGAGACTTATCGTTTGTGTTTATGTTAACTTCTAGGCCATATTGCGTACTAAATTCAACAATATTGTTCTTAAAAAACTATAGTGTTGACAAATGTGACAGTTTATTTCATCATTTAATAGTATTCCACACCAAATTGTATTGGTAATACAGTATACTCCCTCTATAACGAACACGGTTATTACGAGGTTTCGCTTATAACGAGGTACATTAGATGTCCCGTGAAATTTCTATTGAACTATAACCCTCTATAGCGAGGTAAATTTGCTTATAACGAGACAAAATAAGATTGAAAAACGTGTTTTTTACGTTTTGGCCCGGCCGTAGCTATAAATAAATACCCTTTTTAACTGCGGGCCGCCCGCAATAAACTTCTTACAATTTATGATTCTTAGTCGGAAATGTAAAATTTATGATTCAAGTGTCATTGTAGGGGGTTGACCATTCACACCTAATAATATGGGTCCTAATAGACAAGATGTGCAAAGTGTTTTAAAGGTTGTCAGAAACTTTATCCAAGGACAAAACGCAAATGAAGAAGCATAAAACTGTTTCACATCTTTAGAAAATATGATAGATAGAATACTGGACAATTTAAAGCAGTCAAAAATGACAAAATAATTTCTTGCAATTGCAGAAGCAGTAGTTTATGTTGTTCTTGAAAATACGCTTTATACATATTTACAGAATACAGATTTTTCGTTTTAACGTATATCATTGACAATAAAAGTAAACAACTTTGTTTTAAAAACGCCATTCAAACAATATTTATTAGCATCTTATATTGCTCTGAATGGCTTCACTATAGAAATATTAATGTTTTAGAAAACTACATATTCATATGTATGCACAGTATTATTGTTGTTGGATATAACGAGATCCGCTTATAACGAGGTAATTAGTCTGCCATTTCAGTTCTCGTTATAGAGGGAGTCTACTGTATTTGTTCTTCGCGGATTTTGAATAATCTCCGATGTATTGTTCTGTAATCAGTGCACTTTTTGCCTCCCTGCTTTTGGGGTAGAATTATTAATTTCAATCTCAATCATTTTCTGGATATTTACTATTTCATTGAATATTGTTGTGAGTCAGATACCCTGATTGCGGCTCTGTGTGTTAGAGAAGCCGAGAACTCTCTCTCCGTCGCCTAACTACGATAAAGAGATGACCTTCCAGAATTTCGGACAGTTCGTTCTCATTATATAAGCCAGCAGGAGCGGGCTCAGAGATTAGTATTGGCCATTCTACGCATCAGTGCGAATTCCTCTAAACGATAATTATAATTTTGATATTTGCAGTTAAGTGCGTTTTTGAGTTAAATAAAGTTAGTTAAATCACCTCGTGCTTCACTGAATCTCTGAACTCGTAGAACAACGTAACAATATGAAAGTTAAATCTTTCTTGAAATCTTCTTCCGAGAGTTTGATTATCTCGGACTGCACCTTAACTTTTTCATCTTTAAGGGACAATAATACTACCTGAATTTCATCTATAAGAATGTCCGCCCTATTATAGTATTCGCTATTTGTTGTTCTGCTCTTAGGTCTAAGAACAATCCTTTCACATAGCCTTTTCATGTTTTTTTATTTGTTGCGACATCTATAATTCTGCTTGATCATTTTTCATTTATTCAATTGATTTCTTCTTGAATTTTCCTGTTATTTCCTTGACTTTCTTGTATACACCAAAAGTATCTTATTTTGTTTGTGATATTTCAATATCTATACTTTCGAGTTCTAAACTTTTCATAACTAAAATATCAAGATACCGCGAGTGTCGTATATATTATAAACAATTATTATTGATATGTAGTAAACCAAAATGTAAGACTAAGGCTATCGCACCCCCGTATATATAAAAATGCCATTAAACCAAAAAAACCTATTATGACAAAACTATCACTTGCAAATGACCATGTTGAGTTTGTGACTCTGATTCATTAAAGAAAATGTTTGAATAAAATATAAAACATACGAAAACATAAAAACCAACTACACTTTATTATAAAGAATAATTTAAAAGCCATTATTTGATGCAACTTACGTTCACATGCAAAAGGTTTATCAGGATCTCCGGGGGTGGGTTCAAAATTATGACTTGACTTTTTCCTTCCCCTTCCTGCTCCTTTTCTCTTGTTAGGCGTACTTGGTGAATCGGTGCCGCTACGACCCTTTAAAGTAAGTTAAATAAGTGTCAAGAAGATCATCAGTAAGAAGCAAACTGAAAATATGTTGAAAACGGATGAACTTGCATAAGGTTTGTTATTTAATAATTTCTTTTAAACTAAAAATTTTACATATAGTAAGGCCTTGTATTGTAGGTTAGGTTCAATATGAGGCACTTAATCACCCTTCCACTCGACCTAAGAGGTCTATTGTGGCTCATCCCTAGATTAAAGTAGTCCCTTCAGCCCAGCCTTTTTAAGAAAGTCTATTATGGCCTTAGGTGACCTCGTAGTGTAAATTTAATATTTTACAATTTAAATCTTCGTTTTAGGTAGAAACGACAGGGCGTTGTTTCTTGTAGATGCGTATTACGTAGTCCTCAGGAGGCACACTTAAAACATATTTACAGGCCCCGATACTGTTATTCAAATAAAAAAAATCAGCATTTTTTGGTTTCTTTGTTAAATTCAAATTTTGAAATTTAACAGGTACCAAAATATACTTAAGTTACATGTAATCAAAATTTGAAGAATGTTTAAGATCCCGACAAAGTAATGCAAGTGTAGTTTTTTATAGTTTTGATGGTAACGGTCAAACAACTGAAGCTTTGAGACGTGAGATGATCTTTTGCGACGCTGAAAAAAAGTGTAAAAAACAATGGTAAACTGACAATAATTGATAAGAGACTCAGGCTAAAAAGAACACTGGATTATAAGCTGTAAGTTTATTTTTATCAAATAATACATTTCATCACATAAAATCATAGGCGTGGATTTGGGTAAAAGGTTTACAAACACATTCCAAATTTAATTTAATAGCGATGACATTACAGACGATCAGAAGAAATGATCATCTGAAAATGCCTAGGAATCATGAACAGTAAACTAAAGAATGAGATAAAACTAGTAATGGCAGATTAAAAAATGTTTTCAGAAGAGTTAGAGATTCCGAAAAAAGAGAATGCAGATAGAACAGCAGAAAATAAGCAAGAAAGAAGATCAAACAGAAGAATCGGGAGATCAGTGGTAAATTTTGTCCCTTACTCTGATAAAAGTATTTTTCTACAACTTCAAACTGAAACAGGGTCCATTCATTTCCTTAAAGTCCACAGCAGAGAAAGGAGAGGACATATAGAAAAGTTTTATGCCAGTCTGGAAAAAGTACTCACATCAAAAAAGCGTTACCAAGTTACCATTGTAATAGGCGATTTCAACGCCAAAATTGAACCAAACTCACGTACGTGAGTACGGTTTAAGTAAACGAAATAAGCGGGAGCAAATACCCTTTATAAACTTCCTAAAGAATGACTCTACAAGTGGAAATCTCCCTTGAACAAAAATGAAAGATTAGATCGAAATCAAATAAATTACATCAAAATACTATAACGGCCATATAGTTAAAATCATTTCATTTAAGTTCAAGCTACCACAGGTATACCCGATGAGAGCGAATTCCTGGAAAGACGTATAGAACAATGGTCGAGCTCGGACTGAAAAGAAATGCAATCGTCTACTTTCACTCCAGGAGTAGTTTGCTTCCGAAAAAAACTGAAACTAATAAAAAAGTCTGAGGATCGAAATATGGTAATAAATTTATCAAAGTTTGATGAAATAAAAAAGAAAATGTATCACAAAATTAATGACACGACATAAGCAAAAAGTGGGGCAACAGTCCACGGAAGACTACGTCCAAGCTAACACCTCCACAAGTCAAAAGACCCCAATAAAGATAAATTTAAAGAGACAAATAAAGAAAGTAAGGAAGAGTTGTTGAAGAATCAGTGTAAATACAGTAAATACTGTAGTTGAAGAGCTAGAGAGAAAATATGGGTCTTTGAATATGCATAAGAAGATTAAGAACGACAGGAATGAGCAAAGTGAATAGAAGTCTGCTGAAGGATCCAGACGGAATGTTAATCATGGATGTAGAACAAAAACTGAAATTATTCAGAGATCATATAGGTGATAATTTGAGTATGTATTTGGAAGAGCGGCCAACCACATTGAAAGAGGAAATCAAATATGCAATTAAAAATATTAAAACTGGCAAAACAAATGGACCTGATGTCATCAAAATTGAATTTATAAAACTAGTAGGCCATTAGTTGTTTCCATATTATTAGACCTTTTTAAAGTCGTAAATATAACCGAAACATTAATGGCAATGGATTGGCTTGTATAAATATTTATAACAATACAAAAACCATAATATGTGGGATTGCAGCGAACATCATACTATAGCACTACTCTATCATATATTGAAGATCTTTTTAAAAGTAATTCGCAAATGGAATTTAGACAAGGATTTGGCATTGCGAAAGCCTGTTCAGATTAAATGTTCTTGCACAACAATGCCTTTATACGAATCAAAAAGTCTATTTCGTAGATTTCAAAAAGGCTTTCGATAAAGAAATAGTGTTACAAATTTTAAAGCCTAAGATTTACACAGTGGATACATGAGAACAACCTGAAATCTATACTGGAATCAGACAGCAAGGAGCAAGATCGAAAATAGACTGACAGAAGAAATAGAAATTCGTCGGGAGGTTCTTCAGGGCTCTATATTTTCTCTTCTTCTGTTCAACTTGTACAGCGAGTCTACTTGTCAAGAAGCTCTTGGCGATATATCAGAAATAATAAAAATTAATGGAGTAGTACTAAACAATATTAGATATGCTGATGACACTGGATTATTAGCGACAACTTTTGAAGTTCTGCAACAACTAATTGAACCATTTAATAATTATTGTAACAATTACGGTCCTAAAATTAACCTTAGGAAAACCAAATTTATGGTGATAAAGAACACACAAAGCCCGAAAGGAGAGGGCTATGTCGCATTTTAAAAATCATGTATGAATCGAATAAGAAATTATGAGGTACTTCGGAGAGTGAACAACGAGAGTGAGGTATTTACAACAATTCTTCTCCTTGAAGTGTCTATTCGTAACGAATGTTGACGATCATGATGGCTATCTTTGTATTGTCAGAACAGCGGGAAAAAGCTCAACAGATGTTGTGTTCTTCTGCTTCCTGGACCTCGCTTTCCAAATATTTCTCTTTACAGGATGGCTTGTGGGAGGTCATATCTGGATTTATTTCGCAAAATGTCTCTGAAGAATTGTAGCTTTCGAGATTTTATGGCAGTCATAAAATCTACTAGTTCTACTTTATCCTTCTGAGAACCTCCTTATTTAAGACGGTCAGTCCAAGGGCTCTTAAATATTCTCCAATACAGTCACACATCAAATGCCTCCAATCTTCTGCACATATCGTCGTTTAAGGTCCACGATTCAATACCATATTAAGGACAGAGATGTAGCATCGCAGTATTGACAACAATAAAAAGAAGGAAACTTCAGTATTTGAGACATATTATGAGTGAGAAAAATACTACTGCTGAGAAATATCAAGACAAAATAAAGAAAAACATAATTCAAGGATGAAGAAAAATATCCTGGTTGACGAACTTGCGCGACTGGTGTAGATGTAGAAGTTCAAGTGTACTTTTTAGAAGAACAGTTAATAAAGTTATGATGACATCCAGTCCCAGTAAGGAGTGGCACCACAAAAAGAATAAGAAGCAATTAAAGGATGAAATGTTCAAAAATAATAGTAAACATAGATTGGATAGAAAAGGATAAGAGAAAAGAATAAGAGGAGAAATAAATAAACTGAAAAGTGAAAGAAACGAACCCAGTGCTTTAAAACCACTCATTACCAATTTTATACGAAAATCATCAGTCATTCACGGTTCCCAATGATGCTCTTTTGGTTCCATTACTGCTTGGGTGATGTACGAATAAAACTTTCAAGACAATATTGACACCATGGCTTTCCCATTCCTAGCAATGAGGATCGGGATATCAACATTTGAAGCTGAGAGCTATGTACAGTTTGATGATTCTATCCCGTCAATTTATGTTAAATAATGTGTTAAATCAAGTTGTACGGTAAGCTGAAAAATTATAAGAATATATCTAAAGTCAAAATTGTAATTTCATTATAAATTGTATTATTATATATAGGTAATGCTCTTAAAAAGTATTTTAAGAAGGAAACGCACTATATTTTATATTTTCTGGTATCTCTGTACAAAAAACAATAGGTACTTACTCTTCCTGCACCCCTACGTCCTCTCCGTCTTTTACTGTAGCATTCCTCATAATCCACGTCAGAATCTGGATCAGGTTCATCATAAGCATCCATTTCCAGCATATCAGCCTCATCATAAAACCATTCCTATAGAATAATTAGAGTACATACATTTTCTAAATGTATTTTTTTAGATAAAACAATAATAAACAACAAAGATACATCTAAAATAAATAGTAGTTCTTTTCAATCATTTATATGGTATATGATTCCGCTAAAAACTCTACCATCAGTCAACTTGAAACTATTCAGAACACGGCACTTACCACAGGCTTTAGAACAACACCAATAAAGTTCTTATCTCTTTAATATATACCTATAGTCGCTAGAATATACCTTACCCAGTTTTTGGAAATACACATACAGAATGTTATCCAAAAACTTGAATGTCCGAAGAAAGTTAAGAAACCGTTAAAATCTGAAGAATCGAGATGCAATTTCATATTCTTCATAAAAAATATATAAATTTCCCCTATTTGGTTAATCAAAGCTCCGGAAATCAACACTACAGTCCTTCATTACCACAAAAACAGAGACACTAACCATGTTCATCTGAAATTCCTTTTGAATTTATTGAAAAAAAAGAAAGCTATTCCATTTATACAGATGACTCCAAATCTGGACATGATGTTGGAACAAAATGTGTTACTTCACATTTATATTTTCACACAATAATGCTCCCATTAGTATTACCACTACAAACCAATATCTCCCAATCATTATCATAGATTATCTAAACTCTAATTACAATCAGTCTGCTAAAATCTGGCTGCTTTTTAAGAAACTTGCTCTGAGATAAAGTACAAAATCTAGAGACCCTAAATAGGACTGGATTCTTAGGACAGCAAGAACAAATCGATGAGTATGAAAAAAAGTATGACAGCTTTAATCTACATAAAAAATCAAACACATAATTGAGTACGATCAAGCATAAGAACGATACTCTGAACAGCTAACTTGTAGGTCAAGGTACATTACCGAACTTTTCCACGATAATTGTTCAGAAATAACCTCAAATTTTATAGGAGCCCATCGATTGTGCAAGAAGGAATTTAACATGCAATAAAAGAAAAAGAAAACTTGATGAGTTCCCAATGTTGACAGCAGAAGTTCGTATATATAGAGCTATCAATTGTTACAAATTTTTTCACATCCTTTGAGAATAACTTATTAGCATATTGAACTGATAGCCGTGACCTGATTTTAACAATGCAAAACGAATATAACCTGTCTAATTGGCGATAATTTATAGATTCATCAAAAAGCAGTTGGAAAGTGATTTTTCTACACAACACCAATTTAAAAAATTCCGTTCTGATTGCATTGAGCACAAATACATACATATGCACCGCTAAAAAATAATCGAATTGTTACATTATATTGATCATCAGTGTAAAATTTGTGCTTAAAACTAGTGACTCTCTTAAGAGGTATGCAAATGGGTCACACCAAAAATATATGCAACTCAAAAACTTCATTGAAATTTCACATGTTATGATTAAAAAACAAATTAACCTAACCCAACAAATAAAACTAGGAATCATTAAAAATTTCATAAAAGCGTTCATTAAAAAAGGAATTCAAAGAATTGATTTTCCACGGTTATGTGGAATAACAATAAAAGAAGATAGGTCCTTTTCTGTTGAGTTCCTTAACTGAAGTTAAGAAATAGATATGACCAATTTGAAACAAATAAATTTTATTTCACTATGGGAACCTGAAAGATACGTAAAATAATTTTGTGTTTGTACAGGTCTTTTATGAAAATCCTTAACTAAAGTTAAGAAACAGATATTCTCCATGACAAACTTGAAACTTATAAGTTTTTATTAACCTTTTCACTGAGAGCATGAGAGAGATATATAAAATAATTTTATGTTCATACAATCATACAGCATAAACTGGATAAACATTTGACTTTTTTGAGTATTCTCTATTGGAATTATCTGGCTTTACATATTTTATATTACTTTCTGCATATATTATATGCAGAGAGTAATTAGTTAAGATACATCGAATTTTACAATATATTTGAAAATTTAAGAGCCTGGTGGCCATACAAATCTATACTTTTTAAAGATACTGATAAGGGCAACAGCCATACTGGAAACAACATTGCTGTAAATGCTAGCTGCTGTGAAAAGGTTAAATATAGATTGAATCCATCAATTATAATTTATTTACTGAACAAACCTTTGAAACTTCATCTTTTAACAACTGACTATCTTTGCTATCAGTATCTTGGAGCGCTGGATTTTCAATTTGGGAAATGCTATGCATATCAGTGTCTGGTCCATCTAATAAATGGTCAGCAGCTCTGGCAAATGCTCTTGCATTCATTGATAAATACTGTCTCCTTCTTTTCCTCCATCTTTGTCTGGGATAAGAATATATCTGCCCTGGATGTAATCCAGGTATCCTTTGCCTCTTATTCATAAATAAAGAGCAATGATTTTGGGCCACTCCCGTTTGAGTATCAATGAAGGGGAGGCGCAATCGTCTTTCAATACATAGCCTTGTATTGAAATTGCTGGAACTCTCAATTGCTTCATTGTAGCTAGCCTCATTCATAAACCTGTAATAAAAAAGGGATATGGTTGAATGATCAATAATCTTAAATTTTTATTTTAATACATAAAACAATAAAAAAAACGTGGAACAGTAGGCGGTACTGTAGACCAACGCGAAGCTTCATATTATGTTTTATGTATTTTTAAAATTGAATAAAGTAATTATTAATTACTTTATTCAAATTATATAATTAAATTACTTAATAATATAAATAAAAAGTATTTGATAGTAAATTTAATTATTATTTAGAAAAAATAATTGTATTTATATGAAATTATTTTAAAAAAATGTTTAAATTTCAATTTAAATCAATAATTATGTGTATAACATATTAATTTTTAATTCTTATCAATATTTTTTTAAAAATTTTTGAAAATTTCAAAACGTTCACACACATCACAATTTTAATGAAGATATATTGGTGCAACAGCGTCATTTTTGAAATGTTATTATATTTTTGAAACAAAGTTTAATTATGATGAAAACCATAAAAACAATTGAAATTTCTAATAATACATAAGTATATATTGTTCTGAAGCTACTTTCTTGTGGCATGTTAAAGTAATTGCTATTTAAATGGGAATAAGCCACAATTAAAGGTTAAATTACGTTTATTGGCGTTTCAATTTCCACTTCAGAAATCCTGTTGTCTCTACATCTTCGTAAAAATTTGATGGAATTTTGACAATGTGCCAGTTTCTTGTAAATTTCATTTTCCGAAGAGGAAATTGAAAAGTGAATAAACGTACTTTAACCTTTAATTGTGACTTATTCCCATTTAAATAGCAATTACATAAGTATATGTTGCACTTCTCACAATAATGAGCAGGAATTGGTTTACAACCAGGTTTTTGACATCATCCCCTTTTATCTTTCATAACGGGCCAATGTCCTATTTCATCCAGCCTATCCTTTTGAGGAATAATTTTTGTAGCTATACTTTTGTGTTTTTTTGCTGCAGTAAGATTATCAATAAAGCTACTGTTAGAATGTCTCAATTTCTTGGTAACAGTACTTGAACTCAAACAGGGACAGTTCGTTTTTCTTTGGAACGCCAAAATCATTGCAGTAACATATATATAAAAGCCAACACTTTACAACTGAAACGATGACAAAAAAAAAACGATGGTAATATTTCTTATTGATGTTTTAATCTCCACTTTGGAAATCGTTCTCAAAATACAAACATTTTAATATTTCTTAGATCTAATTGTGATTCTGTATAGACCTATTAGTAAATTCATAAGATCTACTCTGGTCATGAATTTATTGTACGTTTTAATTGCTGTGGGGCACTGTTCCTAGACAATATATTTTCTTTTGAACTACCTCATTCAAAAAAGGTATTGATGAAAACCAATTACTGATATAAAGAAGGTGATTGTCCTGTTAACTGCTTCTACAGAGTGTTAAAACAATATTGCCACTGGAACCAATATCATTGTATCTGTAACTGGCATAAAATGCGGTTTGACTTAGAGGTGATCTTTTTTCATTTATGCATTTTGACAGATATGTGTCGTAAAGGTGCTTTTTTGATACAAATACTGGTTCTAGATATAATTTGAACGTTTTTTGTCTATAGTGGTGACTTCGAAATTTAGGTAATCCTTCCAAAAATGCTGTATGGTATGAATACTCTTGTTTTTTGCGTGAATTATCTTTCACCTTCATTTTGTTGAACTTATAAAGAAATATAGTTATTTCATACCTTTGAAACTAATTCCACGATTTTCTTTGTTCTAGAATTCATGTTTTCAACAAAATTGCACTATTAAACACTACAATAAATGCAAAAGCGGCAACTCATATGTTTTAGGTTAGAATATATATGTGCTGTTGTTTAGAGTTCATAAGTAGCATGGCTGATACGAGCTATTAGAACTCAAATTTAGTAGCACACTTTAACATGGTATTAGAATTGATCGAATATGTGTTATTAGAACATATTTGTGAAAAACTCTGATCCATGCTATTACAGATTTATACATATAATGTGCTAAATGTGTTCTTACACTTGGGATTGGAATCATTCGGTAGAGTGTGTGCAATAGACTCAAAGTCAATGTCTAACTCATTTTGTCTAAAAATTCTCATATGTGGTATTAGAATGTAGGTAGCACTATAATTTAGCAGCACACTTTAACATGGTATTAGAATTGATCGAATATGTGTTATTAGAACATATTTGAGAAAGACTCTGATCCGTACTATTACAAATTTGTACATAATGTGCTAAATAATGTGTTCTGGTACTTGGGATGAGAATCATTCGGTAGAGCATGCGCAATAGACTCAAGAGTCAATATCTAACTCATTTTGTCTAACAATTTTCATATATGGTATTAGAATGTAGTTAGAGATATATTTTCTAGACTTTCAAAAAAAACTTATAATCATTTATTGTTTTTGTAAAGATAAGGCTCTATACCAAATTTTAATATAAAAATGGAACTAAAGAGGCATTAGTATGTATTTTATCAAAAAAATCAATAAAATATATGAATAGAACATACCTACGCAAAAAAATTAAATTTATAATGTAATACCCAATTTGGGCACATGCTCCCCCTCTGTGATATGTATCATTTTAATATAGATGTGAAAGTATAAAGTATAAATAACCTGTACTAGTTTGTAATGATAATTAAACCCACATCATTAGGCATCAAAGGCAGATACAATTCCCCATGAGGTACTAGGGAAGTAAATGATTATCATATTATAATAATGATGATCAACTAAAGTGAGTGAAATAGTTACAGACATAGAAACCTCCTGATATACATGCATACAATCTACATATGTACAGAATTGACAGCAGTGATCAAATGTTAAATTATTACCGCTGACCTCACAGGACAAACAAAAAATTGTTATTCTATTTAATGAATATTAGCGTTTGGAATTCCTTTGTTCAAGATAAAAAAAGGAACACAAAAAAGAATAAATCTTGTTAGCTTCAAGGAAGCCTTAGTAACTCCTCTTTACTGCTTGAAAATGTCTGTGATAAAAAAATATTGATGAGAAAAATTTTTGTGATGTGGCTCCAATCCTGTGTAAACATTAAAAAATGTGTGTTATATCAGGCACAACCTTTAATTTAATTGTGTTATTAAAATTGAGTGAACATTTTAAAAACACATGGTAATAACAAAATTTAATAATTATTCAGGTTGAATATTTTATTATACTACTTTGAATTTTAAAGGTGAATGTCACTATAACACTAAAAACCATTAGTTAGACAGTATTTTATCAATAAAATTAAAGACATATATGAAGAACAATAGAAGAGTATCAGTAAAATGAGGCCATGAACAAAAAATGAAAAAAGTACTAGGATTAAAAGTGATTTTAATGAGTTTGAATGAATGGACTAATGAGTTTAGAAAATTTAGTAGTATTCATGAGAAAATAGGAAAATCAAAACATTAGTGACAATCAAAATCAAACTACTGGATGTATCTTTAAATATTGTTTTTAAGCACCAAATAAAAAATGAATAATGAATACATTATAATTTATTTCTCTTCTTTTCAAATAGACTTGTACAAGCTGGTAAAGTATTCTGTGATTGGTATCAGGAATAAATGAATCAGTAGCACCAGTGCATAACAGACAGCTTCCAGAAAGTTGAAAAAAAAATAAAGATATTGACAAAAGCATTCTACATTTAAACTAAAAAATTATTCTTTCTAACTTTACAACATTCAGAAATATATTTGAAAACAATTAAAATGAATACTAAGCTTCTGAATCTATCGCACAATTTTATTATGCGATCATCTGAGCTAACTAGACAAGGCTTCCTGCTAGCATAATATCAAAGAATATAGTTTGATAATATCCTGTCAATAATGAATGTTATGTTGACTGTTTAATTGGACAAATAAATAAGAGATAAATGTAGCAAATTAATTCAGTTAGGCTGACTTTGTTTATCATCTAAGTATATTCACGTTTATTCAGAAAAGTATCAAAAACGTAATAAAGCTTGTATACGCCTAGTCATTTTGAACGGTTTACACAATCAATAACCAATCTTGCCGGTGTAGTGTGATAAAACAAGTACATTGGTTAAAAATTGTTTTTATTATGTGTCATATCTTATCCTGATAAAGAATTAGGTCTAAACTTACCCTTCTATTTTCTCCAAACTAGTTTTGGTTGAATTAGTTGTAGGTGTTTCAACACATGTCACCATTACGGCCGCCATTTTTCTCCATTGGTATTTATTTATTATTGATTTCTAAAAACCTTGAAAATTAGTCGAGGTCTCCGCCTATGACATTTCATTAGTAGCATGGAACACAAAAGATTCGCTAGGACTTTCGTCCTTGTTTACTATTTTGTAGTGTTTAACTAAATAGAAATGTACCTTCTACGATTTTTTGAAATATTAGCAAAATAGAGACATCCTCCAGAATTTAAATGTATTTAATTTTCAGTGAAATATTTAAAGTCAATGTTTTGATATATTTCTTGTTGGCAACAGTGAAAGTGGTAAAAAATATCTTAAAATTGCATAAAAATAAATATATAATATATTTCTATATAAAAAACATATATAAATAGTAAAATTTTTAGTAGAAATATAAAGTTTAAAAGATATCTGTTGCAACTGATCCTTTGAGGATTGCCAAATCTATCTGCAAATCTATTCTAAAGCGCAATTCCAAAAAAATTCTAGTAATTAATTACAATTAATATTGGAAGAAACAAATATTGATTCGTTTTTATTTTATATTAATTAAAAAAATTGAAAAATCCATAAAATGATGTAGGTAATAAAAGTGTACTTTTTCAAATCTTTCTCTCTGTTAAAGCATATTTTCATTTAACGTATTTTTAATATTTATAATATTATTTTTCACTTTAACTAAAGAACCACAGGAGGTAAATTAGATTTGTTACTATTTGGTGGACACCTTCCAGAAGACGCTACGGTGAACACCAAAATGTGGAACAGATATAAAATATTATGTACACGACAAGCAGAATAAGTATGTAGGTATTGGAAGTTCGCATATAATGGATTAGTAAAATCGAAATCGTGTCTTGGATTAAAATCACGTGAAAAAAGTTTTACAACAAAATATTTGCTTAAAAGATTTAGTTTATTTTGGTTTGCTAGGTACTATTTTAGTGCGGTATTTTAATGTTAATTTGGTTCTAAATAGTTTTTACTTTTAGTTTTCAAACTGTGAATCATTTATTTGGATTTTAATCCGAAAATCCAGAGGCGAACGTTCAATGAAGTTAGCCACAAGTTGGGGGACAGGAAAATGTTCTTAATCAGCCACAAACTTGTTTCTTATTCTGTTCCACAGAACCACAGACCACTAATAACGGTGATCTGTGCCATCGAGCAAAAAAACAAGCTTGTCTTTTTGCTCGATGATCTGTGCACAGAACGACGGAACGAAAATTTCTGTATCAACACCATGTTAAAATAAATACATTAATTTTTTAAACACTCAATAATGGAAGTATTAAATAAGCATTAAAATTTACAATCAATTTAATATGAATTCTAGAATCTAGCCTACTAACTACAGTAAATGTCATTTACGATAAATAACCGATTAGGGATTTACTAAACATTTTAAAATTAACAATGAACTGAACTAAACTAACCTAATAGAAGAAGTATTAGGTTAGCTCCGATTTAAAAAAAAAGTTAATGCCGTATATTTATTTGTTTAAACTATGATTTTCATACAGAATTGGTCTCGAACATTGTTGAAAAGAAATATTTTAAACTCATATCGCTATCAACATGGATATATTATACTGTAAGTATGATACTAATGTTTTACTTCAACTCTTAACAGTTTCTTTTTAGGGTTCCTGAGATAGGAGAAGATGCAGATGGTAAAGATTCAGCTTCCAAACAAACTTCAAATTTACCAGAATTTAACAATGTGACTATTGAAAATTGTAGGGCAGCTATTGCTAAACAGAGTCTGGAGTTTGAAGAAGGTGTAAAAAATATTGAAAAAGAGATAGAAAGTAATCCAAAAGGCGATATTTTTCAGCAGATATTTAAACCTTTAGAAGTAGTAGGTGGACCTCTTGATGTAACATGGGGCGTATCTAAGACTTTATACTTAGGTAACAGTACTTTAATGCCAACATCAAGTTATATGGCCATCCATGAAAGGGCTAGAAAAGCTAGAGCTTCAAAGTATAATAGTAAAAGCATTTATAGTGCTGTTAAAACAGCTTTAAATATTAAGACTGAGAGGAGTAGTGAAGAATCTAGAATTTTACAAAAATTTGCCACTGAAGGTAGGTTAAATGGACTAGAACTGGATTCTACAAAAAAAACCATCTTGAGTGAGTATCTAAACAAATTAAATAAGGAGAAAACTCTCTTTAGACAAAAGACAGAGGTGTCAACTAAACGGTTTACACAAACAATATCAGATCCAGCAATTATGAAAGATATACCAAAGTCTGTTCTAAAATTACTAGCAATTGACCCAAATAATTCTGATAATGGACCTTGGAAGGTAAATCTCCAACCTTATAGTTATACGCCTTTAATGGAATATTGCTCAGAAAGGGATATACGATGGAATTTATGGCAGGCTTTAGTTAGTAGAGGTAGTAAAATGGGAGACAGTGAATTATCAACTAGTTTACATATTGAAGAAATTCGTATGCTTAGAAGAGATGTAGCTGGCATACTTGGATTTGAAACATTTGCCGACATGTCGCTGCAAACCAAAATGGTCAAAAATACTGCAGAAATTAAAAATATTTTACTAAGCTTATTGGAAGTTGCAAAAAGTGCCCAAGATGCAGAAGTTAAACAGTTGTATGATTTTGCAGTAGAGAGTGGATTTGAGGATGATAAACTTGAATTGTGGGATGTGCCTTATTGGAAAAGAAAGCAACAACAGTCTTTATATGCATATAGTGAAAATGATATTAAACAATATTTTCCATTAAAGACTGTTTTAAGTGGCTTATTTAAATTGTGTGAAAAACTGTTTGATATTCACATTAAAGAAAGAAATGGAGCTACTGTGTGGCATAAAGATGTAAAGTTTTATGATATATTTGAAAAACACAGTAGTGCTCCAGTAGCAGGCTTTTATTTTGATCCTTATGCTAGAGATCATCTGAAACTAAAAATTGAGAATACTGGTTGGATGGTTGCTATCCAAAATAAAAGCACTCTTACTGATAGGATACCATTAGCTTCTCTTATATTTAATTTTGACCCCTGTACAGGAAGCAAGGATTCCTTCCTGAATTTTAAAGAAGTTAAGTCACTGTTTCATAAATTCGGTAATAATCTACAACATCTTCTGACACGTACGAACTACTCTGAGGTGGCAGGTTTATCAAATGTTGAGTGGGATGCAGTAGAGGTATGTGGATATGTATTAAGTCA
The DNA here is from genome assembly GCF_040954645.1 of Diabrotica undecimpunctata. Taxonomy (NCBI): domain Eukaryota; kingdom Metazoa; phylum Arthropoda; class Insecta; order Coleoptera; family Chrysomelidae; genus Diabrotica; species Diabrotica undecimpunctata. Next base: position 147,099,304 of record NC_092805.1, on the reverse strand, counting down.
TTGGCTAAACAATAAATCTATAATAGACAGTATAACCTCACATTGTCAAACAGGTGAGAAACTACCAGACGATATGTACAAATCATTAGTTCATACAGATAAACATATGGCAGGATTAGACTTATGTAAAGACCTATACTTAGCTTCCCTAGATTTAGAATTACACACCTCAAAAGAGTTTTGGCTAGATATTGTCAAAGCATTGTGGCCAGAACATAGGAATTTTACTTTATACAAACTTGATGTCCATCCATGTTCCTTTACTCAGATATTCAGTGAAGAATGGGCTGCAGCATATTACTGTCATATTTGGTCGAGAATGATAGCTGCTGATATTTATAGTGCATTTTATGAAGTTAGAAGTGATGAAGAACAAACAAAAGAAATTGGAAAAAGATTTAGAAATTTATTTTTAGCTTTAGGTGGAAGTGTTGATCCAGGACAGATTTTTAGAGAATTTCGTGGACGTGACCCTTCTCCAAAAGCATTGTTAAGTTCATTAGGTTTAAAAAAATAAATGTTTTTTATTGTAAATAAATCTGTTATGTAAGTAAATATTTTTTGTTTACTTTACCTTATTCCCACCATACCTCATACAGTGTTGAAAATAATTAGATTCAAGTTTTTCCTAACATATTCATGATTACTTGTTTACTATCACTATGTCTCTTAAGTAGTCAACCAAATAGATATATAACTATATTCAAATGTCATTTTGCATTACCTCCTCTATTTTCATTTCTGCAATATACTTTTTTTTATTTAAATTGATCTTGCAGTTTTTTCTTATCTGTCATTCCTATCTGCTTTGATATTACTGCTCATTTTTGTTAGATTTGTGTAATACATTTTTTTGAAATTCCACTGTTTATTTTAAGTATAAATTGACCTAGTTATCGTTTTTAATAACTTTAACTGGAGTTAAAATATTGTACTACTTTGGATTTTTCATTTTGTTTGTTGCTGCATAAGGAATTTCAATTCTTTGGTACTATATTATTTATTAAAAGTTACGTGCTTCCGATGGCTATAATACAACCCTTTAACCCGGCAGCAGACGGGTGGTCTGAAAATCTCACGTGGACGGGTGGGGTCTATCAGGACCGAAATTTAAATGACCCACAAATTTCAGATTTCAAATTTTCGTTTTGTTTTATTTTTCAAAAATAGCAATTAATCTAAAACCTTGCATTTTCTGCTTTGTTTAACTTATTAGCACTGATTAGTAATTCTCAGTGATTCTTCTAGCTATGTGGCCGAAGTAAATTAGGTATACTCGTTTTACTTTTTTTAACAGCTTGTCTTTTATATGAAGTTCTTCCAGAATCTATAGGTCTGTTCAGAATACGCATAGAATTCTTCTGTAGACCCACATTTCGAAGGTTTTGATCTTGTTCCTATCGATTTTTTTGAGTGTCCATGTTTCCATGCTGCGTATGTACCAATTGGAAAAATAAGGGCATTGACCAAGCGGAGCTTATGATTCCTTGTTATAGTTCGGTCTTTCCATATTTTAATTAGTTTAGCTATTGCGGTTCGGGCCATTGCTAGTCTACGCTTGATTTCTGATGAGAAATCGTTATTAGTGGGTATCAGGGAGATCAATTATACAAATCTGTCTACCACTTCGAAATTCGCCACTTGGTGTATGCGCGGTAGATTATTATTTGCCCTATGATCATTATTTTTGTTTTCCGCCGATAGTTAAATTAAAATATTTTCTATCTGCAGTCTTCAAATCTTCTTCTTTTGCAGATTTCTATATCCTCTAAAGTCTTAATTTTAATGATTTCAGAGTTAATATTTGTACCCCAAAGAAATTTGCGAAGAAGAGGGTGAACGAGAAGTTTAAGGTACTTAAAATAGTATAAAATAACTATGAGAAAATAGTTTTTATTATATTTCTAGACAATTGCTCTATATATAACATAACAGTATATTGAAAAGCCGCTTTATACGATTATAGAAATCTAGAAATAAAAAATAGCTTACAGCAAATATAATGCAGCCTCATATGAGTTAAAATGATACAACACACTGATAAAAAAACAGTTTTATTTGGTTTTGTCACTTAAAATTATTAATAAATATCAGAGTTTCTGGTTTAGAAACTAAAGAAATTTAATTTAGTGATAAATGCCTTATTAGTGAATATTTATTTTATTGTATGTATTTTCAAATGTTGTTTTTATTAAAGTAGGTTAGTAAATACCTTTGTAAAACTTTGCCTGCCCTCTGTTTCTTCAAAGTCTAGACCGATTTAGTATCTGATATTTTTTATCTAGGAGAGTTTTTTTTTGTTTTAATGCCTTGTTAATACATGGCTTGAGAAATTCTAGCTTTTATTACTTTATCAGGATCGTTGGGATCGCTTGTTCTTAATCCTACTGACTACGCAGACTACAAGCCGAAACAGCCAGACCACTCCAGCGAGCTACAAGTACTCAGATTAACAGAGTACATAGCAGCTGGATTTAACGATAAGCAGTACACAGGAGCAGCTTTCCTGGATGTAAGCAAAGCCTTCGACAGAGTCTGGAATAAAGGGCTGATAGACAAAATAAGAGCGTCGCAAAATAGACGGGGTTGGAAACACGAGGAAGAGGCCTATATTCAGCAGTGGACTCTTGAGGCTGGATGATGAAGACAAAATAAGCGAATACAGCTACAGTGGGGCAATGACGAGACTAATCTCTTCCTACTTGAGCAACAGGAGCTTCAGAGTTCGAATAGGACAAGTCCTGTCCAAACTCGGAACCCCGGAGGCTGGAGTACAACAATAGTGGTTCTGTCACTCCTGCTGTACTTAATATTCACCGCCGACGTCCCTAGAACACCCTATTAAGCCTTTATGCCAACGACACTGCAAAATGCAAATGTAGGCAAAGCCGTTAACAACCTGCAAACCGTGTTAGAATAAATCGAGGAATGGAGTATTAGATGGAAAATCGCCATTAACTCCGACAAAACGCAAGCGGTGCTATTAAAAAAGAAATAGCAACCAGAGGAACAACTTACTGTACAGAACAATCTCACCGAGTGAAAACCACTTTCAAAAAGCACGTAGACGCCACAGTGCAAAAAGCCAAGTTGGCTGAAGCATTCATCAGAGGACAACAACCAAAATGATATTGATAAACAGTATCATTCTTCCGATACTTACATACGCATCTCCCGCATGGGGACACACTTGTAACACTACAAAGAAGAGGATTCAAGCAGTTCACAACAGCTGCTTAAGAGAACCTGTCAACATCCGAATATATTTAGCGGAACGCTTCATATTCAGGGAACTACTACAGGTCAGAGTGACTGAAATAATGAAATAATGAAGGATAGAGTCAGGAATAAATTCGCAGAACTGGAATACCACCCTAATCCCATACTGCGAGAGATCATGAGATATGACGCTTTCCACCGTTGTAAACACAAAAGGCCTAAACAACAAATAGAGGAATAAATAAGGAACCAAATAAAAGCGAAGTCAAACAAAATAAAAAGTAGGGAGAGAAAACAATAAATACGGCGGAGAAAAGCACACAAAAAAAACAAACAAACAAAATTACCAGAGAGAAAAACAAAAACCCGAGAAAAAAATAAACAAACCAACAGAGAGTATTTCATGGCTCTAAAAATTCGATAAACACTGCAAATCGCCGCACTGTGTGGGACCCAAGCGGACAGGACCAAAAGAACACCAATAGGACTACACATAGACATTCTGCAAAAAAATTAACAAAAAATGTCATTTTTTTAAACTAAGAAAAACCCGGCGAAAGCCAACCAAAAAAATAAATAAAAAACAAAAAACCTGGACAAGTAGGGCCCAAATACTTGAGCACCAAGTGTCCGAACTGGACGTAGTCCGGAGCGGAGACTTGGGGCCCAAGCAAGCAATTTTAGATTCGCGGACAAGTCACTAGAGGATTACAGAAACAAAGCGGGTCACGCTGTTCTGAATTTGAATCGGTTAGGGAACCATGTTGGAGTTCTATTACCCAGGACTCCCACATGATAGTTGTGCCCTTATCGCGCATCAGACTGCTATAGGGGGAAAAGGGATGGTCTGGAGCATTGGAGCGCGGTTTAGTGACTCCTATTTTTAACTCGAGTTAATACACCTCGCTCTAATGAATTGTTATCCCTGAACGTAATTTTTAGGAGTGAACAATGTTGAATATCCTGAAAAGAAATATAAACCCTCAATATCTTCAAAATGCTTGGCTAGCAAGCAAGCAATTTAATTAAACCCAGCCTGTGGGATATGTTCACTGAACATGTCTCACAGGCTGGGTTTAATTAAATTGCTTGCTTGCTAGCCAAGCATTTTGAAGATATTGAGGGTTTATATTTCTTTTCAGGATAGTGTTCATCATCATTAAGAGCGTAGGCGCAAAATTTCGGTCCAATGCTTTTTAAATACAATCATTTTTTTCGAATCCTGAGAAAACTAACAAATATTTTTGAAACATTTAAACGCAGAATGAAAGATTACATTATTACCGAGGGCCGAAAGTCCCTTAGAATAAACAAAAAGTTTTTTTGAATTAGATATTTGAAATTAAAAATCACACTAAATTTTCTCTTTTTTTTCATCCCTGTAACTTATTAAAATAAACATTATAGAAGTTTTCAGGGACTTTCGGCACTCAGTAATAATGTAGTCTTTCATTCTGAGTTTAAATTTTTCAAAAATACTTATTAGTTTTTTCAGGATTCGAAAAAAATGAATGCATTTAAAAAGCATTGGCCCGAAATTTTGCGCCTACGCTCTTAATAGGTCAATAACTAACAATATTGTTACACTCTTTTGTGGAATTTTGAATGCTATACTTCCATTTCATTTCGGCTGTCTTCTGCCATGCTAAATATTTTTATATAGATTCAATAGTATTCTCAATAGGCGCCGATTTACTCATTAATGGAAAGCATCAATAATTTTTTATTAACATATCAGTTGCGAATAACACGATTGTTAAAATTTGTCTTCACCAGTTTAAATTATGTTAGATTTAAGTTCCGTCTTTCTACATATATCGTCAATATTTTTATAGTTGGTTGCGTGACACTGGTAGAAATGTTCTAGTTTTACATTTACATTGCTCTTTATTAAATATTATATTGAAATTCTCTATTGTGCAGATACACTTACAAGGATCGGGGGCATATCCGAAAAAATATTTTGGTTTTATTGACTGGCTATCTTGTTAAACCGGTTATGCATATTTCAAGTATTTAATACTTATCTATAGTATTTTTCACATAAAAATGCGTGTACGTCACAATTTATATTAAGTGACGTCACTTATATTTAAAATTTCCACAACGTCAGCCTTAGAGTTCAAATTTTCCTAACCTCTGCTAATAATACGAAACCCATACGGAACTGCTCGATCTTTCATAGGCGTCAACATGGTATAATAATCAGAAAAATGAATTCATCATTATATTGGGAATTTTAGAATTATATTGATTAAATAACCAAAAACATTTGTTATCATTAATAATATAAATTTTATGAAATAACTCTTTAAGTCTAATAATTCACAAAATAATAATTTTAATTAAATATATTTGACAATTGTACTCAACTGACACATGAATACTTCAAATTTTTTGACAGTTCAGCGTGTGGCAAAATTGTTTAAAGTGTTGCCGCTTTTTTAGAGTAAGAATTTTGTTTATGTTTTGATTTATTACACAATTTTATCATAATATAATATATATTAATAAATTGTATTTATAATTACATAATAAATTTAGATTAATAGCTTTAACAACTAATTATTGTTGTGTATTGTGATTGTGCTATGCCAAAACAACTAAATAGTCTGTAGAAATCTGATAAGCTTTCATATAAGATAGATTATTTTGAACAAGAAATAATGGCGGGACGTTTTTAATATTAATGCTCGAAAAGAGGTAAGTTGAAAATTTAGAATATATAATTTTGTATTAAAATGTTTTCTTATGTATTTTAGTGTATTGCAGAAATCTTAAAACTAAGTGTATTTAGGTACTGTTAATATACCTAGTAGTTTGACAAATAGTTGACATTTTAAAAATTCCTCACTTACTAACTATTCTGATGTTTTGGCAACGCTGTGGGGTTCTGACGTCGTAAATCTTGAATGACGTGCACGCATTTGTATATGAAAAATACTATATAGCATATTTTTCTATGACCAAACCATAATTATTGTAATATCATTACATACATTTATGACGTTTTCATTTTAAACCTGAATATCATTAAATAAATCTTATATATAAAATATAAATATAAAAAATAATATTAGTGATCTCTAAATATTTTGTCTTTTTGTCAACAGTGGCTTTATTTTTTTATATTTACAGTGTCTTTTAGCCTAAAATATCACTGCAGAATCATTACGTTCATAACGTAGTTAATCAAACTCACATTTTTACATACGTTTAAAATTCGGAGAATACGTTGATAATAGGTTGCCATTCAAAAAGTGGCAGCAAATATTTTTAATTCAATTAATAGTAATCAATTTTTGACAAAAATTTTATTTCGCGTATTAATTTTTAAAATAAAATACGCTGCTCATGACGTATATGCATGCTTTTTATTTAAAATTAAAACTATTTTTTTTTAATATGATAATATAAGTTTGCGTGAGAAAAAATGGTTGAAAATTAGGGTTGCCAGCTATTAAAAACGTGAGGTATTAAAGATAAAATAAAAGACAGCTAGCTCACAACGCTACTGGTTTCAAGTGTTAGTTGTGTGAGTTTTTAAAGCATTAGTCGATAGATATATAATAACAAAGAAACGCATATAAAAGAACATTTCTAATGGGTGATTGGTCACGGTAATTATAATTAAAAACAATCCAGAAGAAGGCGACCGCATAAACTCAAACCGTGGCTGTCGGCTTTAAACCGTCATGAAAGGGGGAAGTGGGAAAGTGGTACGAACGGAGCTATTTAACTTATGCATCCACGCTTAATAAAATTTCGATACCATTGATTTGCAAACTGCCTTTTTTTGTTTTTTATTTTCACAATAAAATCTTAATTTTTAACATATTAAATTGATAAATTTTTCATTTTAAAACTTAAAAAGGTATGAAATTTTCAATATTAAAAGTATTTATTTTTCTATAATGTAAATAAAATTTTATAATTTTAAATTAAAAATAGAATTGTTACAACATAACGAAAAACCGACACGTAACTTTTTATTATACTGTTTTACTGCTCAAAAATTTACGAAACATTTTAAAAAATTTTCAAAATATATTCAATCAAAAATTTCATTTTCTCAAGACTTTTCATTAAACTTTTTAGAATATTTTCGAAATTATTTCATTAGACAATTGGTCTGTTCAAAAAAGTATTTAATGAAACTTTTTACTAAATTTTGAAATTTTCCATTTCGCCGAAACTTTTCATCCATAATCTTTTAAAAACAAATCTTTTTGTAAAATGTAAAATAAAAAAATAATACTATTCCAGTACCACGCGGCATCTACATATGAAAATATCCAAAGTTTAGCATTTGTTGCCCCACTCTTTCATATTTTAGAAGCAGTAATAGCGCTGACATAACCGCTTCCTAGTTGTACAAATAAAGAACTAAAATCTTGATCAACTTTTTATTCTTCTTTCTCTAACATGTTTTTGTATTCGCTCCGTGCTTGACCATGGTAGGGGTACCTTGAAACGATGCCAGCGTGCGTAACGGCGAAATATGACAAAATTGGAGTCTTTATACGCATAAATTTTATCAAAAATGTGTGCAAATACATATTGCGTATTTAATTGTGCTAATAATAGCAAAAATAGCAAGTGTAGTTTTTATAGGTTTCCAAAGATTACATATAAATTAGAGAAAAGAAAAATATGGATCCGTGCGATTAATATGAAAAAGTAAATATCACATAACATCATTTTTATGCAATTAAAATAGGAAATATTTAAATAATTTACCTTAAATGATATTTTATAAGGCTTCAAGCTAACTGCAGAGTTACTGCACCTGATGACTTTAGCTTTTATATCATAACTTTTACTATTACTGTTTTTAATTATATGCTCTTTCACGTGAAAAACTTGATTTGCCAGTACTATATTTTTAACTTTTCTTTTCCGTTTGGGCTTAAAAAGATATATTATGATGAATTTTGAGAAACCCAGTTTTTAATACTACATTTATTTTGTACACAAACTGAAAAAATATAGTTAAAAAGTTAATTATTAATAATTGTCAATTTCGCCTGTATTTAACAATGTCAAACATATGTCATTAATGTCATATGTTTAACCTGAAAATTGGTAGACTCCAAAACTGTCAGATGAAGGCGGTAGGTGTCGCGTCAGTCACGCACAGAGCGAATAACCTTTGCCGAGACTTAAAAATGACAGTGAAAGATTCTTCTATATGCATCTATATTCTTTGACAATAATATATATAATTATCACTTGTCAAACCAGTGTTGTTGCGCCCGAACTTTTTTTTAGTTTATCTTTGATACCTCGAGTTTTTCACAATTGACAACCCAATTTTTGACGTTTTCTCAGGAAACCTTATATCATCATATTAAGAAAAAAATTAGCTTTAATTTGATATAAAACATGCGTATACATGATGACTGGCAACGTATTGCCAATGTATTCTCTTAATTTTAAACGTATGTAAAAATGTGAGTTTGATGAACTACCTTATGAATGTAGAAATCCTGCAGTGGGCTCTTCTACTATTTATAACAATTTCCTAATAGGAAGTAAAAATGTCAAAAAATATTAAATTTTCTTCAAATAATTTGTTTCTAGCGGCATCTCAATATAATGTTATTAAAATTTGGAAAAACATACATTAATCTATCTTTTTTTAATACTAAGAGATTGTCATATTTAAATATTTCTAAAATATCTAAGTACAGCTATTAAAACTAGGACAATAAATTCCAACAAATGAACAACAATCTATTTTTACAAATTACAGATTTATTAGAGACCCTGCTTCAAAAAGATTAGGTACATTTAACTACTTTACAGATTAACAATTTGAGGTACAGGTATTATTTACAAAAACTAAAAAACTTTGATTCTAGCAAGAACGAAATATTTGTATGAATACTGTTTCTTTTTATTAGCTGCAACCAGTATATGATTTAACTTTACGGATATTTTCGTCCAAATTTGTATAAAGTATATGTGATGTTTGTATATGTGATCAATTCCAAACAAGAAGAAATTATCGATAAACAAACTAAAAGAAGAAACGATATAACTAAGTTTAACTTAGATCACTTATCAAAAGAAGAAAACGAAAGGAAATAAACAAACAGATACGAAGAAAAGTCGGGAAGGACGTTTGAATGGAGAGCAATAAAATTATAAATGAAGAAAATTAGAAAATTCAAGCAATAACATGTAATGTAATACTAAGAATAAACCGAAAGTTTCCAGTTTATACCGCTGTTATACAAGACAGAGAAAAATAATATTAAGACGAATAAAACGTTTCTACTTTAGAAGTCTGAGATAAAAAAGAACTAAATTGACAAAGGATTAAACAGCAACTATACTAGAGATAACGAACCAAGAAATAGATATATCTATAGCTTGAATATTAAATTATAAAGCTTTCAATTCAGACATAATTAAAGAAAGAAGTAATGCTGGTCGAAACGAATTGATATAACAAATTACAAAACTCTTTAATTAAAGCATATGGAAAGAACAGTAGAGCGGATCTGTTTTAAGGTGGATGTGAGAGGTAGCAGTCTGATTTTTGCAGAAAAAGTTGTGTGATAACTTTAATAATAATAACTTACTCGTTCTCTTTCACAGATAGGTAGGCAATATTAATAAAAAATATTTAAAAATGATAAAATAAAAACATTTTATTTCTACTTTCCTTGCTTATAGCTTTAAAACGATTTATTTTGGAGCAAAGTCGTACTGAAATCAAATAGAAATAATTTAATTTCCTATTATTGAAAACGACAGTTCTTATTCAATGTTTTTCAACCACTTAGATTGCACTTAGAATTGCACATTGTAATCCGCTTAAAAAACCTTTATAATATAATGAAATAGTCCACCAAATTTCAATAAAATCGATTTTATAAATTTGGCATAATAATTTTGCAATCACTTTTTTTAAAATTGAAATTTTTTTAAATTATGAATTTGTTGCTTGTGTGAGTCCATTTTAAAAGAGGTAAAAAGAAATAAATTAGACTTACTCACAATCAGTTTAATTTTACTACCTAAGACGACCGGTTTCGCTTTCTAAAATTTGTAAAGCATCATCAGGTCAGCGGTACAAAGTAAATTAAATGCTGAAATTATAAAAAGCTCATATTAGGGTGCTGTCTTATAAGAATATAGATAGAAAAAGTTATAGATCAAAAAGAAGTTTAGTAATTATGCCAATATTACATATCTGTGTTTATTAATATGCATTAATTGCTTTAGCAGACAGAGTAACAATCCACAAATTGGTAAGAGAAAAAATCTATTGAATTGTAATAAATTAGAAATAAACAAAATACTACTTACATTCCGGTACAAGAGTTTTTATATAGTGATTGGTGATTCATAGTTCAAACTATCCCGTATTACTGATAATGAGTGATCTTCGGTAAATGTTGTTACTGTCTAACAACTTAGGAGGAAGTTTCTTGACGGGAGGGATGTTAAAGGTGATATAGGAGTAAGGTATATGTTATTGTTTGTTGAAAGAAAATGTGATGTTTTATATTATTTAAATTATTTAAGTTAATTATATTTATTAAAGAGATATATTTTGAAATGTGTGTTAAATTATTGAAAATTTTATAAAGAAAGAGGACAGTTATATGACAATGAATGAAAGAATTCATTCATTGTCATATAATTACTAATTTATTTATAACAAAATAAAACTACAGATTTTTTCAATGTTATATACTTTTTCGTCTATATGTGTGCTTTCTTGCGCTGTGGACTGGAAGGATCTTCTATTATTTTATCAAAATCTTCATCTCGAAGTTGAAAATTACTCCCAAAATTTTCATCGTTTAATTCTAAATCTATTTCATCGAAGTTAATAGAAGTATCAGTATCTTCTTCGAGATTAATAATATTTCTTTGTGAATTTGTGCTAGTTTGCACGTAGCAGCCAAAGCAGTAATTAGCACACTTAAAAGTCGTTTTTATTGAAACCACATGACTTGGAACACTCTTTCAAAAACTGATAACTTTTTTTTTTCAAAAGACTATTGGGTAAAAGTATATTGGTAGTTTGTATTTGTATTTGGCTCTAAACATGTTTTTTCCATACCCCAACATTACTCTTTTAGGTCTAATTCATTACCAAGCTATTGCTGAACTTTCAAATAAGAACATTTGTATGTAGAGCGTTAAGAGGTACACGTTTGATAAGTTTTTCTAAAAAAAGTCTAAAACGTACGAAAAATATATCGTTTTATTTTGTTATAAATAAATTAATTTATTTATAACAAAAGTAAAACATCTTTGGGATTTTGTAATGCATTATTTAGGTATCTATATTGGAGGTAACATTAGATTAAAAAAAGTACAAAATAACTTTATTGGAAGCCAAGAAAATATAATTTTTTTACGTATACCGATTTTGAACTTTGAAATTCAATTTTTTTTATTTCCTTCGACAATACCGATCCTTTTTGATATTATAATACACTCAGGTGGAAAAAAATCGATCCATTCCTTATTTCTTATTTATTTGAAGTTGTATAATTTTAGAGATATTAAATTACGTATGTAAATTTAGGTGTATCCTCGTATACGAGAAATACAATAATATTTTTAATATTGCTTTTTATATTTCTTAAAACAAATTGGTATTTCAGGTTTTTGTCAAAAAGGGTCTGAAGCAAGTAGATATTTATTGAATGTTGTTTTTAATTCAACAACCATACTAGTGTAGTGATTTTATTTTCAAAACGTGTTATTTCTTTATTTAATTATCCTTCCTAAATGTCTCTAACTCCGACAGATGCTGCAAGGGCGGTGACTTTAGTTCAAGATGGTCGTAGCCAATATTATGCAGCTGAAATGTTGGGTGTTAGTCGATCTTCGGTTCAAAGAGCAGTTCGGTGTTTTAGCGACACCGGTAACTTAACAAGAAGACCTGGATCAGGTCATAGAAGGGTAACATCCGAAAGAGATGATCGATTTCTGGTCTCATGTTTGAGATCATGTTTGAGAAATCGGCATGTAACTTCAGTTGAACTGGCAAATCGTCTGAGCGAAGTGAGAAATGTGGATGTAAGCAGATGGACAGTTCGTCGACGACTTGTAGAAGATAATTTATTATCCAGAAGGCCAGCCCTATCCCCAATACTATCCATAGAACATCGCAGAGCTCGCCTTGCTTTTGCAAGAGAACATGAAAACTGGAGTGATGCAGATTGGAGCAATGTATTGTTCTCAGATGAGTCCAGAATTTGTCTAAGGTTACCAGACAGCCGAGAAAGGGTTTGGAGAAGACACGGAGAGTGATATTTTCAATGTAATATTGCGGAAAGAATAAGTTATCGGGGGGGCTCCGTTATGGTTTGGGCTGGTATCAGTTCAGAAGCCCATACTGATTTAGTTATTGTAGATACACGATCTATGCATGTCAGCATGTGGTACCTTTTGCTCGTTTCATTGGACCTAATTTTATTGTTACGGACGACAACGCGCGTCCTCTTCGTGCTAAAGTCGTCAACCAATATATAGAGGAGGTGGGAATTGTCCGTATGAACTGGCCAGCTTGCAGTCCTGATCTCAATCCCATAGAACATCTATGGGATATGATGGGAAGACGTCTTCGAGCATGAGTACCCCGTCCAAACAACTTGGCTGAACTTACAGCGGCTCTTCAAGAAATATGGGACCAATTGGATCAATCTGATATCCAAAGGTTAATTACCTCAATGCTTAGACATATACAGGCTGTTATAAGGGCCCGAGGGGGAAACACTAGATATCGATTTATTATCAATGTGTTTCTTAATTTCAGAAAGTTTTCAATATTCTTGTATTTTTGAGTTTTGGCGTATGTCTCTATAAATAAATGATTTTTTTGGATAATCTGTAAAAATTATTTTAATCTAACATATACTTTTACATATAGACCTGATTTAAAACTAATATCTTCAAACGTTTTTTTTTTCAGCAAATAATACCCATGGATCGATTTTTTTGCACCTGAGAGTATATGTGATGAATATCTTGTAGACATGAAAATTTATATCGAGATAGCTCGGAAAGAAAAGGGTAGTGGTTCAAAGATTACCATCCTATTAACTTCATCACAAATGCCGGTCAATTTCGACAAGTAGTATCTCAGGAATGACTGCTCTTAATTCAACTTTTTTTATTAAGCTTCTTTTTGAGTCTTTTCCAAAGCCACGCCATTTGCTAAATTTAGTTTAAACTAATATTTACCGAGATATTCTATTCGTTTATAAGCCAAATATTATTGGAAATTAAAAAAATTTCTTATGCTGCCCAAATAATACGATTTCAATTCTATAAAGTGCGTTGGAGAGGTGAAATCCTCTTTTAAACGTAGAAAGATTAGCAATCTTCTACATAGTTAACTAAAGTAAGGAAACAAGTAAGGAAAGTGAAATAACGATGTTTTGAGTAATTGTTAAATATTTTAATTTTTTTTTATTAATATTCTCGACCCATTTGAAAGGGAGGACAAGTAAGTTATTATTATTGAACTTTTTCTGCAAAAACCAGAATGCCAGTACTTTTATCTAGATGTGGCCGTTTTTCTACAGATCCACTCTCGTCTAAAGGGATAGTACCCCCCAGATTACGAAAATACAAACGTTGGTATTATTAGACCAAAAAAGGAAAAATGCAGGACCTTAAGTACCATTGATCTATATTCATGTGTTAGCTTTCCTCTTCTTTAGGTTCTATTTCTTCTTAATAGTATATTAGACCTTAGAGCTATTCTTGTCAGATTTTTAAGCTATAGTGGTATTTGTAACATTGACTGCTAGCTATCTCACCATCTTTTAACGAGTCTTTATGGTGGCCTGTCTTGGCCACCATGGATAATAAATGTCTTGCTACTCAGACTAGACTACCACTATTCATTCATGTAACTGTCCTATATTTTACAGAGATTTCTTATTTGTATATTTGATATTCTGTCTTTTAATGTTTTTTCAGAATTCATGGTTCTACGGGTTTCTGAAAGCTGTAGTCGTATTTGTAATATTGACTGCCAGCTATCTCGCCATCTTTTAACGGGTTTTTATGGTGGCCTGGTGTATCTTGATCTTAAATTTCCTGTTACTCAGTCTAGTCTCTCACTAATCATTCATATAACATGCTGGTCTCATTTCCGTCTTTTTTCAACTTATTCGTATGATATTTAAAGGTAAAATCTCTGACCAATGGACTATACTAGGAATTGACTACCAATAAGATAAATATTGGATTATGTTGTTTTAAATACAACCACAAACGTTTATACAATTGGATGTTTATATGAAAATAAAATAATTCATCGAGAATGTACATAAGAATACCACATAATAAGAACAAATTATTCTGTGGTTAAGTCAACATTAAAGTGAATGAGTAGTACATTTAAGAGTTGTTACAGTTCATTGACGGACCCAATAACGAAAAGAGTTACAGATTTTTTGATTTAATTCGAAATATTTAAAATTTCTACAAAAATTACGATTTCTACTATATACTTATAAATATATGTTTGATTTTTAAAAAGTATAAGAATATTTACACACGAAAAGGTTGAAGATATATCAGTAGCTATTAAATATACAGGGAAATATAAAAATATTATAACATAATTTTACACAGATGATCACAACATTAAGATTAATCTATTATATACATCCAATACATCATCACATCCATTTAAAATAATTTAGAAATTTCACCAATTCAAGTTTAAAATAAAATAGACATATTTCTTTATCAAATAATTTTAGCTGTTCGGGTATAATCGAATATAAATGTAGCCAAGACAATGAAGCAGTAAAATTACCAAAATCTACCAATTTTTTTGAGTTGGATAGATCTAAATGAAAGTTTGATTCGTAAAAGCGTTAGGAAATATGTGAACTAAAGTGATAATGTCGAAATGAAAATTGCATTTTTGAACAAAGAAAATGCGTTTTTCAAAGTGAAGTAATAAAAATAATAAATTTGTAATTCGGAAATAATTTATTCACGGAAATGAGTTCAATATTACTACTGGGGGGTTTTTGGGGTCGCTGAACAGAAATATTATGACGACGATGGTCTTGGAAGTACCTGGTGCACATGACTGACCTCATCTCTTCGAGTTTTATGAAAATGTTATACAAAATCAATGCAAACTAGTTATTCGGTGGTTTTTGGGGTCGCTGAACACGAATATCTTGACTGCAATGGTTTACGTGGTATAGACGCCACCAAATTATTGTAGAATTTATTATCTGTATGTCATTATATACAATAAACCTCTAGTTCTAATATTTATCGATTTTCACAAAGCCTTTGACACAGTTGAGCTAAGCAAAATATTACAGGCGCTTAAAAAATGCAGGCTAGATTATAGATATACTAAATTATTATACAAAATATACCTGCAGGCAACAACCACTGTCAGATTACATACTAACAGTAATCGCATAAAAATAGAACGAGGGGTTAGACAAGGAGACCCAATGTCACCTAAACTTTTTAATACGGTGCTAGAATATGCTTTTAAGAATTTGGATTGGATGACAAAGGGAATAAAAATAGATGGAGAATATCTAAACAACTTACGTTTCGCCGATGATATACTTATAATAGCTGAAGATCTAGGTATGGCAAGATAAATGGTACAGGAACTCGTTGTGGCTACAGAAAGTGTAGGTTTAAATATAAATATCTCGAAAACAAAAATCATGACCAATTTGGTACCCAACCAGAACATCAGTATTGGTGGAAAAGAAATAGAACTCGTAGATAGATATAAATACCTGGGACATGAAATTATGATTGGCAGGGATAACCAGACTCATGAACTGAAGAGAAGAATCGGCCTTGGGTGGGCAGCATTTGGAAAACTGAGAGAAACTTTTAAAAGTGAGCTGCCCACATGCCTAAAGAGAAAGGTATTTGATCAGTGCGTCCTCCCAGTCTTGACGTACGGAGCAGAAACACTTACCTTAACAAAAGCAGCAGCTACCAAACTGAGAGTCACGCAGAGAAGAATGGAGCGGTCTATATTAGGAATAACTCTGCGCGAGACAGAATAACCAACGAAGACATCAGGAGAAGAACCGGAGTGACTGACATCATCGAGAAGATAGCCAGACTAAAATGGAGATCGGCAGGACACATAGCCAGAATGACAGATGGGCGATGGACAAAGAGGTTATTGGAATGGAGGCCAAGGGAAGACAAGAGAAGCGTCGGTCGACCACCTACAAGATGGACTGACGATTTAAGAAGACTCGATAAAAACTGGATGAGAGCGGCGCAAGATAGACGGGGTTGGAAACATGAGGAAGAGGCCTATGTTCAGCAGTGGACTCTTGAGGCTGGATGATGATGATGATGTCATTATAAAGTCGTTTTTATTTGATCGGATTACTAATAAAAACAGGTAGCAGATATAACCATAAATAAATAGTCCTTTGTTTTAGTTTATTTGTTTATGTTAGATACCTCTCAAAACTTAACGACATCACAAAAAAATACTGACTATAACAGGTTGAAGATAAGGTTTTCTGCAATAATTTGTTGGGAACTATACCTGGTGTTCACGTTTGACCTCGTGAGGAATCCCGTCTCTGGAATTTTATAGTAATTAGATACAAAATCAGTCCAAATTCGTTCTTTGGGTATCTTGAACACTAATTCATTGATAATCGTAACAATATTTCTTGCAAACCTATTGGTAGTTTGAATTCAAAGATCACCGCAGATAACTAGACTGTAGAAATTGATCTGGATGTACTATTTTATAGGATTTGTCTGTTGAAAAAATGAAAAAGAAATACAAGAATACCTAAAATGGGAGTAATCACCCTATTCGCAGAAATATTTCAGCGCATTAGGAAAATATAAAAACACAAAATCGGATTTATATCAATGTTTTAAAATGTTACTATTAATGCGCGAGATCCAATGAGGACACGTTATATAATTGATGGAGGTTTCTTGCTTTACAAAGTGAAATGGACACTGGGTCAGGACTGACATGCATCTATAACAACTAAAGAACTAGAAAAGTACGACGTGCATGTCACGTAGCCTCTCCCGACGTGAATTTTACTGAACTATGCCATTATAAATATCTCAAAAAAATTCCTGTTTAATAAAAAAAAAAAAAAAATAAAATAAAATAAAATCTTTATTATTATTATTGAATATTAAATTGCTACAACGTAAATTGACTTAAGTGGGCATTGTTAGCATACAGTACTCTGCAGATGCAAACAGAATAAGTAGCCACTGCAATAGAAATGGCAAAAGATATTAGTAAAAAATGGTAATTGTTGCAGAAGATACTGACATGCTATTTACTGTCCCCACTCCATCGAACATTGAAGTTTATCTCATGAAATCTGCTCGGCAAAATAAACCAACAGAATTTTATTCTTCTAAGAGTTTGAAGTACCGTCCATCTATGAAAGAAAATATTTTATTGTTGCATGCGATACGATATCTGTCACCTTTGACTAAAGGAAAATAAAATTTTTTAATACCTTTCAAAAAAATCGAGGCTTGATATTGGATGCATAAAAATTTAAAAACATGATTTATCAATTGATAAATTAATTTGAACATGGTGGCCAACTACTTCTGGTAATGTACAATTCCTCATTTAGCTTTAAAAAGGCCAACATACCAGAGCATTATAAACAAAGTATGACTCAGTGGACAGAGAAATATAGATATCGAATGTATTTATTGGTAATTGCAAAAAATCCAAAAAAATATTTTCGACAAAATTCTTCCACCAGTCGACCCGTTTTCTCAGCACTTAAAGAGAGTAGCTATATCTTCAGATAAATGAGATAATAGCACTGGAAAGTTAAGCTACATTTCAAAAAACAAAGATGCCACAATGAGTAAAAACAAGAATATATACCAACTTATAATTAAATTAGGAAAAACATCGTATCAATCTGGGCCACATACTTCGAAACGATAAATACTCTGTGCAACACAGAGTATTTATCTGTGTCATCATTCGGCCATATTATTAGAGGACTCACAACTACCATCTACTTCTCCTCATAATACAAGGAAAAATAGAGAGAAAGAGATAAATTGGTCAAAACAAACTTTCATGGTTGCATAATATTAGACAATGGTGTGGTACCACAGTAGAAAAATTATTTCGCGCAGCAGATGATAGAGAACGGTTACAAGAAATTGTAAATATGATGATGGCCAACGTCTAAATATGGACACGACACCTAAAGAAGAAGACACGTCATCATACAAAGAAGAGTATGGGGAAGAAAAGACTTGGGAAGAAAAAAGAAATCTTAACTGAGGAATATCAGAGATTGGACTAACCTCGATGTTAAAAAGATATTCCACGTTGCAAAATACAAGCTGTTCGGAAATTATTGATTGTCCATCTTTCTTAAAAGACGGCACAATAAGAAGATAACCAACTTATATTCTGTTTTTACCAAGGACTCACAGGTTGGACAATTTTAGGAATTCCAAAAATCTTAGGAAAGGAAAATGTTACTTCCAAAGTGATAAAGATCAAAAAAGTGTAGGGAAGTACAAAAGTACTTTCCTACACTTAGGGGCGCTACAGAAGAAATAAAGGGCGTTATAGAATATGTGGTAAAACTACAAAATACAGGAACAAATATGTTCTTCGACAAAATGATAAGATATAAACATAATAGATAAAAACAAGATAAAGATAAAAACAAGATAATAAAGATAAAAACAAGATAAAAACATTAGATAAAATGGAATAAGACGGGTTTAAAGAGAATTGTATAAAGATATGAGGTACAGTCAAGTGAAGGTGTATGTCCAGAGATACCTAAAGCATGGGACAATAGATAAATAAACGGCTAGTTCTTACTTTTGAAAGTCAAGTTTTTTTCTTTTAATAGTTTAACAATTTTTTACCATTTATACCCATACAGCTAGTAATAAAAACTATTAGGTTTTAATAAATTAAATAATAATACAGTAATCTACCACACGAAATAAATTAAATATAAATCAGTACTCATTATATCTCTTTACATTAAACAAATATCATACAATCTCTTAGACCAGTCAAATATATTTACATTGCTAATTATAATACTTATGGCATTGATAGGTATATGAGTTTAACTTTTAAAATAGTGACAATGATTAAAATAGTGGCATACTACTGATAGATTTTTCTGTCATTGTAGCATGCATAAATTCCTTATAACCATCGAATATTCAAAGTATACAATTTATTTGGTACGCTCCTGGGCTATGTTTAAAGTTTCGTGTGTCTTTCTTTACATTCCACACCGAAGAAAAATTCCAGCTACAACTGCGAAGTTAAATACGATTATATTTGTTTTATTTTTGTACGTGTTTGAAAAGAATTCCGTTGCGAAGACTGAGAGAGGGGAAGAGTGTCACAGAGGAAGCCGGCCGGTACGACGGAGATCGAAGGTCAAAATTTAGGTTTGGGGAGATTTTGTTGAGAACAGACGCAGTGTGTTTAGTCAAAAAATAAACCGGCAAATTTGTTGCAAAAAAGTGAATTATACTCAATGTAATGTGTCAGTTTTGAAAGAGTAATCACTGTGTTTTTGTTTTTATGCCTCTCTTATCCGAGAAATTTGTAAAACGGCGTTTACAACAACTTTAAAGGATAATCGCATTTTTCCAGTTGTATTCCAGTTGTATTCCAGTGCCCAGCTTCCAGCCTCATTTTGTTTGTCCTAAGCCATTTCAGACAATCTTTGCAGTTTTGAGATGCATTTGTTTGTGTTTGCAGTGTAAGTCTAGTTCCAAACTCATATTTTTTAAAGAAAAAAGTAACATTTACTGAAATCCAGGTAACTTTTTTTGTTGAACTTTTAAAGTAAAAATAGAAATTGGCCACAAATAATTGCTTTCATAACAGGTTAAGAAATTGTAATAATTAAAATTATAAATGTTAGGGTGTGGCTAAGCTGTCATATTAATTATTCCCAAAGTTTGGAATTTAACAGCAATTTAATTTAATCTGACAGCTAATTTTATTTTTGACATTTGGTAAATACCTAATCATAAATTAAGGTCTTTATTTTTGATTTGTTTAAAAAAAAGGTTAACCTTTGTATATAGTTCCATTTAAAAAGATATTTTTCATTTGTAATAATTTATTACTGCTACAAAATATTGCCCAGTAACAATTGTAAGTTCTTGTAGTATTTACAACTTCTAGAGTTTGTAAACGGATAGTAATATAGTAAGTTTGTTTTTGTGTATTTTATTATTACTATTTATTTTTGTAACTGTTTGTGGTGAGACAACAATAGATGTGTAAGTTTTTTCCCTAAAAAAAAGAAGTATTATTTCTTTTAAAAAGTTTTTATCCCCTTTTTGTATTTTTTTTAGGAAGGAAGAGCCTTTCTTTCATCCAGCAGGAAGATTCTTCTAAGCGGCGTCCATTTTAAATAGCTTGAGAACCTTCTTGTGTTTTGTTTGTCAAGGAGACTCATGTAAGTACCCCTTTTGCTTTACTCTTTGTAGTTGCCCCAATCCAATCCCATCTTGTTATTCACTTATCCACGACCCAGCTCTCCAGAGCAACCCTTAGTAGCCGTTAGCAACGTTTCGGTTTGTTTTGCTTACCCTATCTCTAGCCCTATAATTTCTGTCCCAAATTTCAACCCCTTATAGTAATACCCTATGTGGTAGGCAAAATAATCATTATATCATAACTAACCGATACATTTGCTACCTTTATGTAACTTACTTTATATGATTATATTTCTTAGATCGTCAACTAATCTGTACGTGATATTTTTGGATTCCTAAAGTATATCTGTGGAAATTAATTAACGGCCTAGGGCCATATTTTGACTAGGCTTACTGCAAATATTTGTTGCCTTGACTGTTATGGTAACTATTGTGTCTTGTGTTATGAACTGATTTTCTTATTTATCTCTGTCAAGATTACTAGCTTAGCTTCCATATTTGTGATTATAAATTTTTAAAGCCACCAATTTTTCAATATCTCCAATAATTAACGGAGATTTGGCAAAAGGCTTACAAAGAATAATACAAATATACTTTTAAAAATACTGAAGGAAAAAGATTTATAACAGACTATAGTTTGTGTAAGCAAGAGTTATACCTTTCTAAAGTCTTTTATGTAAGAGTAATAACATCAGTTACGTATAGCCAGGAAACGGATATACTTATATGGTAAAAGTAAAAAATCAGAATACACCACGAAATTGAAAGTTAAAAGCCTACAGAATAGACTGAACAAGGCATCCGTTTTAAAAAAGGATATTTCCAGATAAAATACGGTATGGTAGTAACATTATTAAGACATTAACTCTAGCGTACCTTAATGAAGTATGCTTGGTCCACTCTTATAACTATTGTACACGGTCGACCTACCCACTTCTGATCAGTGTTTCTTGGAACTATTTGCTGACGACACCATCATCCTCTCATTCCACACAAATTCGATCGAAGCATCTAGAAGGTAACCAGTCTACTTAAACACCATTAAGATGTGGTTAAGAAAACGGCGAATCAGGGTTAATGAAAGTAAATCAAACCATATAAATTTTACAACTAAACGTCTGACATGCCTACATGTACAACTAAACAATTATGATATACCGCAATCTTTCTTCTTCGTCTTCGTCATTCTTGTATGTAGACTTTAAAGCCTGTTTCTTCTTCAATATTAGCTTCTTAAATTGTTTAAATTATCGCACCATTTTGTCTTGGTCTGCCAATATTTCGTCGTCCATTTGGTGACTTATCTCGTGCTATTCTTACTATCATATCCTCTGCCATTCTACTAATGTATTCGTTCTACTCTTGTTTATGTTTTATCGCCCATCTAGTTATGTCTTTTATGTTGCAGGCTCTTCTTATGTTTTCACTTCTCTCAACTATCGCTAGATTTTTTCGATGGTTTGTATATTATTGATTGGTATGTTTCTTTTATACAGTAAGTGTAAGACGTCTTCGACTTGGATGCGATCGAAAGCCTTTGTCAGGTCTATAAAACATAGATATGCTGGTTTATTGTACTCGATGGCCTTTTCTGTGATTTGTCGTAGCACAAATACGATGTCTACGCAAGATCTTCCGGATCTGAATCCTTGTTGTTGATCTGATAAAGTTGTTAGTTTATTGATTTTGTTGGTTAGGACTTTTGTGGTAAGCTTAAGTGCGGTGTTAAGTAGATTTATACCTCTATAATTGTTGGGGTCTTCTTTATCTCTTTTTTTGAACACTGGTATCATTATACTGTTTCTCCATTCGTCTGGTATCTTGCAGTACAATATTAGTTTTTGTATAAGTTTTGTCATCTCTAGGGTTATACTTTCTCCTCCGTGTTCTAGAAGCTCGTTGGTTATTTCGTCTGGTCCTGGCGACTTTCTATTTTTGAGTAAATTTATGACTATTTCTACTTCCTTAAAACTGATTTCTATTTCGTGTCTTAATTCAGGTACGTTATTGTGCTGATTATTATTTTCCTCTCCTTTAAAGAGTTCCGTCAGGTATCTTTCCCATTCGTTAGCTGGTATGTTATTATATTCCTTCAATTCTGCAATTTCTTTCCGTTGGTTTCTTATAAATCTCCATATTTGATTTTGTGTACCGTAGAAGTCGCTTTCCATTCTTTTTGTAAACTGTTCCCAGTGTTCATTTTTTGTTCTTCTTACCAACTGCTTTGTTTCATTTTGTATTCTTTTATAGGTAACTCGGGATTCTGGAGTATTTGATATATATATATATATATATATATATATATATATATATATATATATATATATATATATATATATATATACCGCAATCATATAGTGCAAACTACCTCGGCATTCGTCTTGATAGGTGACTTACTCGAGAAACCACATCTTCAATAAACGAAAACAACTTAAATTAAAATTAAGATTTAATACTTTAATATCGAGATATATCGCTTATCAATCATCTCATTGAAAGGTATTCTTATGCCTGACAATACAAAAAAAAACTGTAGAAAGCCATAGGACCCCTTACAGTGAGAAATAAAGCTTGGGTCTGTAAAAGTTTTGTATTAAAAATTACATTTACTCTTTCAATACCAAATAAAATGTTTATTTGTAGAAGTTTGCTTTTTACTATTAAATACACTTTCACTATGTTTATCTCACTTCTAATACGACAATCATCAGGATCCCTCAAGTAGTATTTTTTAGATGGAGCAACGACGACTAGAAAATAACAACAAACAACTTTTTGTGAGTATACAATAAGAAATTTGAAGTAAACTACGAGAAAAAAGTCAACATCTAGTCAAATAGTATCATGGAATTGAAGAACTCGAAAATAGATACGACACTTTTAACGTGTATAAAAAAGTGAAAGAAGCGGCTGGTATTTTCAATAAGAGACAAGCTGTACTGCTACATGATGAACATGGTAAAGTAATATTTAAATTAGAGGACGAATTTAAAGAATGGGCAAATTACATTACGAACCTATTCGAAGACGATAGGATTAGTTCACCTCCAGATATTACTAATTGTGACGGACCCCTAACAACATCAAGCCATAAAACCATCAAAAAATGGCAAAGCAACAGGTTCTAATAAAATTTCAGTTAAAATATATACAGGCTTATAAATCATAGCAATGTTTTAGAGGCTATAAGTTCGTTTTTCAATACCATTTATACCAGCGGACATTTACCTAGTTGTACCTGGTTGGTCCAATTCATTGCTCATTGCTCTACTTAAGAAGACAACAGCAAAAACCTGTGCTGATTATAGAACCATCAGTTTGTTAAGCCGCTTGTTGAAAATTTTGCTAAAGATAATACATGGCCGTATCTATAATATATGTGAGGAATACCTAAGTGACAGACAGTTTGATTTCCGTAAAGGGTTTAGAACGAGAGAGGCATTGTTTGGGATAAACGTACTTGCTCAAAGAGGTCGTGATATACCTGTAGACATGTATTGTTGTTTTTTGACTTCCATGTGCATGTGTAACAATCTAAGAGAGAATTTAAAGCAATATATGAAGGACTAGACTTTAAAACTGGGAATAATGTGGAACAATATATTATGTTGTAATTAACAATGACATTAAACAGGACGATTGATAACACATTTTTTTGAAAAAGAGAAAGTCAGTTTATTACATAAATATGTGAACAAATAATTTCCAAAAAATTTATTTCATAACAAGAACAAGATATATTCGCTCCGTGCGTGACTGACGCGACACCTACCGCCTTCATCTGATAGTTTTGGACCTACCAATTTTCAGGTTAAACATATGTTTGACATTGTTAAATACATGCGAAATTGACAATTATTAATAATTAACTTTTTAATTGTATTTTTTGAGTTTATGTACAAAATAAACGTAGTATTAAAAACTGGGTTTCTCAAAATTCATCATAATATATCTTTTCAACCATAAATGGAAAAGAAAGGGAAAAATCTAGTACTGGCAAATCAAGTTTTTCACGTGAAAGAGCATATATTTAAAAACAGTAATAGTAAGTTATAATATAAAAGCTAAAGTCATCAGGCACTCTGCAGTTAGCTTGAAGCCTTATAAAATATCATTTAAGGTAAATTATTTAAATTTTTCCTATTTCAATTGCATAAAAATGAAGTTATGTGATATTTACTTTTTCATATTAATAGCACGGATCCATCTTTTTCTTTTTTCTAATTTATATGTAATCTTTGGGAACCTATAAAAACTACACATACTATTTTTGCTATTATTAGCAAAATTAAATACGCAATATGTATTTGCACACATTTTTGATAAAATTTATGCTTAAAAAGGTAGGGCCAATTTTGTCATATTTCGCCGCTACGAACGCTGGCATCGTTTTAAAGTACCCCTACCATGGTCACGCACGGAGCGAATACCACCCACAAAAAATTAAATTTTGTTTATTACAAGATAAGAAAATAGGTTTATTCAGGTTAAAGTTGTAGAAAAATGTGTTGAATAATAATATTAAATATGGTTTTTGCTATTAGAGACACTGTCTGTCACAATCGGACCAATATCAACAGAGATACACGAATCTACACACGAAAAAGAAGAAGAATGATCCTGTGGCGACAAGTTCACAGCGACTATGACGTCATCAGTTCCGATCCTAAATAAGTATAATGTTCTCAACCATACGCGTCAGCTGGTAGTGCACATCTAATGCTTAGCGACATTATCGGAAGTGACGTCAAAATTGGACTTTCATCGTCTGGCTCAAGTAATCCACACTCTGCAAATTTGTATTGGAATTAAACATCAGTTTTAATAGACGGTTTAAAATCACAGATTTTTAACATTAAAAGAGGAGTACGGCAGGGATGCCTCTTGTTGCCTGTGCTTTTAACGTTTACTCCGAAAGACTTTTTAGAAATGAACTTTCTGAAAAACAAGAAGAATTAATTGTGAACGGTAAAGTCATCAAATGATGTCCAAGGTATTATGTATTAGAGACCTAACATTGGCATTTCGGATCCCCTACATCGCTGCTACGTGTTATCGGTCTTACTTTATGGTGTGGAGTCTTAAACTGTGAATATAAGTGATCTAAATCGACTTAAGGCTTTAGAAATGTAGTGCTATAGAAGAATTTTAGGAGTTTCTTGGGCATAGAAGGTTCGAAACTCCACAATATTAGAAATCCTCAGCAATACTACTGGGATTCTAAAAGGCATCAAGAAGAGAAAGCTTTAGTACTTCGTAGATGTAATAAAAGGTCCCAACTATAGGTTGCTACAAAATATAATGCAGGGCAAAATAACAGGCAAACGCAGTCTTTTGCCAGAACTTGCGAGATTAATATGGTATTGAATAAAATTAGGTTTGCTATGATGGTACAACGTTCTGAAAGGCCATGGTACATGAAAAACACGAATTAGTTTTTCGATGGAGTTGTGAGTTGGTCTATGTATCTACCTAGTGACCTAGATTTCTGGTCTACACATCCATACGGACGTGAATCTTGAACCCTAAGATAAACGGAAGAAAGAAAGAAGCCACTGAAATGTTCTTCTGGGAATGACTATTACGAATTTTATGGCCGACCACAGGACAAATAATTAAATTTTAAACGCGCTCTCCTAATGACTCATTAAAGGTCAGCAAACGGCTCTATTAATCAAAAAATTTTGGAGATATTATGAGGGGAAATATGTATTATTATCCGGGGAAATGTAGAAGGCCGGAGATCACGAGGAAGATCCCCAACAAGATGGATTGACCAAATTACAGGAATATGTAAAAGACCTATGCATGAGTTAAAGAACGGACCAGAGACAGAGATCTTTCTAGACTAACGGAGAGGACATCACGATGACCACCTACACTCCTTTCGTAGGGTCAGAACTGAATAGAGAGAGAAAGAGAGAGAGAGAGAGAGAAAGAGAGAGATTTTGCAATTAAACATGTCAAATAATTTTACAAATAGAACTGGTAACAGAGCTGTTGTTATTTTTAGAGAAATTTACACTGTATTCCATGTACACATTTCTTAAAGTATGTTTTACTTTTTCTCTATATATGTTTGAAATGTATTTTCTTTAAGATATTATTTGTTACAAAACATTCTCACAGTCTCTTTTGTACTACACTCTCTATTCGTTATAAATTAGTTGGATAAATTTTCTCCAATGATGCCAAATTTTCTCACTTAAACATTGAACAAAATAATTGCGCTATTAAAATACTTGACTGGTCCATTTTCCTCATTTCCTTTCTTAGTTAACAGTCTGACCTCGTAACTATTTATAAACACTAAAATGTCCTTCGCGTTTATCTTAACAGTCATGATCCTCGTAAGAGTCCTCCCTCAAGAAATTGGACGACGGCGTTCTGATGACGTAGGAGCTCTCGGTAGAGGCCGGAGTGAGCAAGGGAGTTCCTTGTAAGCTAATAGCCAGCGGAAGAGCCGTCGGCGTACAAAGACTGGTAGCTGTTCCGCGGTTCTCAGTGACCGAACGATAGCGTACTGGTCGTGAGAGTCTGAAAAAACAAAATGTATTAGATAAAGTACACAAAACTATTTAAAATGAATAACATATTTTAAAATATACTGTTTTATATACATAGAATTGGTTTGGTTTTATATACATTGCACTAAAAAAAGTTATATATCGAGGTTATTCTATAATTTTTATTCTATAATTCTATAATTTTTTTTGCTTTTTTATTTAGATTACTTTTGCTACTGGTGTTACGATAACGCTAACAGCTTCAGGTTATTTCCTACAATTTTCTCCTACTTCCAGTTGAAATGTGTATTATGAACTAGTACAAAAAGACTTTCATCCAGGGCTTCATCAATTTTTCAGTGAAACCACTTTTCCATAAACAATAAAAACGTCAAACTTGTATTTTACTCATAGCTTAAAAAATTGTCTACTTAGAGATTTGACGTTAAGCGACTTTTTCAGAAAAATGAGATATGCTAAATTAAAATCGGTTAATAAACAAAAAAGGTATTGCAAAATGAACAACAAAATCGCTGTTATTTAATATTGTTAATAACAATAACTTTTTTATTATTAATTTATTAAAATTTGTTTTTAGAGCCAGGGAGCTCCTATCTCAAAAGCTTATTTACTATTTTTACATGGAATAAGCTAAAATTTTACTTTAAAATAAGTTTAATTTGACCTTTCGAATTCCACTTTGTTCTCAAAATATAAGTTAAACAATTTTAGTTTTTATTACTTGGTAATAAAATTCTGGGACGTGTTTGTCCAAGCTTACGTGGAGAAGAAGTTCTGAATTAAGTAGGGACTCTTCTATACTTCGCGGAAGACGGATGAGCGGGAGAATCCTCAACTCCGACACGGCGCTTCCAACTGGCTGATACGGAAATGTCCTACAGATATGTATACTAATGTATATATATCTAAATAGGTGTGAATAAAGTCTTACCAAATAAGTACCCGTGAACCAACTGAGGGCATGGCATAGGATAGCAGCTATAGCATTACTAAATTAAGACTACAGTAGAATACTTTTTGCTGTTGGTTTGATAACAGACACTCACGGGCGGATATCACATAATGATTCAACCAGGCAAGGGGAAACCACCTGATTATCTTCCCGAGAGTATACTCCAAATGAATGACTAGCGTAACACAAAAAGTAGAGATACCATGCTATCCGGGTAGTGACCGGCGTTGTCCTGATTTCAGGTCAGACAGTTTAAAATGGGTTACCGGGCACGGAAGTGTGAGGAACCAGGCCACTCGTGGTAAATGTATGACTAAAAAAGAAGGCAAAACACAGAAGTTTCAAAGTAGAAAATCGATGGATATAAGGACATTGAACGTCAGAGGTCTTCTCCAAACTGTAAAACTTCACATCGTAGAGAAGGAGCTAATAAGGCAAAATATAAATATATGTGGTCTGCAGGAACACACTGGAGAGTTCAAGAAGATTTTAAAACAAAAAGCCACACTATCTATATATCAGGATCTAAAAACACAGGATATAATGGAGAAGCCATACTTATAAGCAATAGAATATCGAAATATATCAGATAATATGAAACAATGAACAATCGATGAGCAAAACCAGAGCATTTCCATGTCATTCAGGTATATATGCTCACAACAGATGCCCCGGCTGAAGACATTGATGACATTTTCAATTAAATAGAAAACATCTTAAAGAAAATTTTACAAAAAGAGCAAATATATATTATTTTAGACTTCAACGCCAAGGTGGAAAAAACTGAAAATATGCAAAAGATGGACCAGATCGGTCCATTTTATTACTTGTTAATAAAATTCTGGGATATGTTGGTCCAAGCTTACGTGGAGGAGAAGTTCTGAATTAAGTAGGGACTCTTCTATACTTCGCGGAAGACGGACGAGCGGGAGAATCCTCAACTCTGGCGCTTTCAACTGGCCGATACGGAAATGTCCTACAGATATGTATACTAATGTATATATATCTGAATAGGTGTGAATAAAGTCTTACCAATTTTTTTCAAAAAACAATTACACAATACCTACTTCCTAGTTCATTTGATCTTTATGTAAGCACAGTATAGCCCAAAATAAACAGTACTGAACTTGTAATTATTTTATTGTTTTAAAAAATACATATTATTGACACTTTATACCATGTTTTAAATAAGCTCCTCCTCTCTCAAGACAGACTTCACACCGATATTTCAGATTTCTCGTAATGTTATGGAATAAAGGTTGTCTCAAGTCCGCGAAGAATGCTCTAACGGCATCCTTTAACTCATTGATGGTTTGTGGTGCCCGTTTAAAAAAGAACAGTTTTAGCCATGCCCCAAATGTATGCGTCTGGAGATGTTAAGTCTAAAGAATGTGCAGAATAGGGAAAGTTAGTAAATCGTGAAATGAATTTGTTTGAAAAATTTCCCTGAAGAAATTGAAGAACTGCGACAGCTATGGCACGTTGCCCCATCCTGCTGGAATTACGTGCACGACAAAATTGACGCAGATCAAGGATAAAGCGTGTTAAAATTTATATGAACCTCTGTTGATTATGTGTGACTCGCCTACCATTTTCTTCGATAAAGTATGGACCAATGATTCCGTGTCGCGAAACTGTACACCATACACTCATTTTTGCGCTATGTAAAGGAACTTCTTGAACTTCATCTGGTTTGGCAAAGCCCAGAAATCGATTTGGCGACGATTTACATGGCCTAACAAATAAAAATGTGCTGCACCTGAAAACCATACTTTTTCAAAAATTCAGGATTTTCATACTGTAATGCAAGAATTCTGGCACAATATTCCACTCTCCTGTGATAATCCCTGGGATGTAATTGCTGATGTACCTGAATCACATACGAAAACGTACCCACCTCCTTCCGGATTCTTTGCAAGAAAGTTCGATTTAAGCCAAGATGCAACGCTGTTCTTGTCTGGCTGTCTTTCGGATTTTCCAAGATTCGCTCAAAAACACGTTCATGGCTATCGTTGTTGTTAACTGTCCTGGAACGCCCCAAGTTTTCTTTTCGTTGGCACAATACATTACCCGTATTTCTAAACTTTTCAACAACCTTCAAAATTACAGCATTACTTTGAGAACGTATATTAAACCTTGAGCGATGATAATGTATGAGCGAAAATAATGCTCCACAAGAAACACTTTCTTTTTCTCCTCTGTACTTAACACCATTTTTAATAATTAGGCCTTAATAATTAATTGTTTAAGGATTACTTAATAGGTCTATACTAGTTAATTTGAATATGACAGCGCGCACAAAGGGACATCTATGTTTCAGTTTCAGTGCTATTTATTTTGGGCAATACTGTATTATATCCTCTCATGTTATGTTCTTGATTTGTACTATTTCTTTAGAGTTATATACCTATAATAAGGATAACATACTTTAAGAATGTAATAATAACACACTTTTCTATTTTCAGAATGTTATTTGAGGTTATGTCACAAATTTAGTTATGACACATCTAACATAGCCGTTAGATGTAGCATTCTTTCGGCCAATGAAAATTGCATGACGGGTAATTGTTGCTACTTGGAGAAACAGACATGAAGCTACTATACAAAAGAGTAAGATCCGTAATTTACTAAAAAAACTATGTGAAGCGTGTAAATCACAAAACATAATTGCTGGTATTAGAAAATGTGGTATTGTGCCTCTTTATTTTCAATCAAGTACTAAAGATGTTACCATCTTTAGATGACTCAGGAGCCACAACTCCAACAGCCACAACTCCTGCCACTGTTGACGACCTTTTTAAGAAACTCTTAAAAGCTCTTTGACAACCAGAAGCAACAGCACTTTGCAAAAAACGTGTGAAAGTTTTTCTTGAGCCTGGAAAAAGTGTTTTTGAGGCAGATTTTCCAATTCCAGATAATCCAGTTCAGGTCGAAACTACCAGTAATGCTAGTACAAGCACTGACAATGGAAGTTCTAGTACGTCTAAAAATAAAATAACAAGTAGATCAAAAAACAAATATGAAAATTAAAAAAACATAAAAATGTTAATTCCTTATCTGAAGAAGAGTCAGAATACTCTCTCCAAGATAGTGATGCAAAACTTATTCTATCTGACTCCGTAGAATCTGATATGGCAAACTATTCTCAAGAACTTAACAGTAACCTCCAGGTTGATGACTTTGCAATTGTGAAAGTATATGGAAAAACTAAAAATAAAAGCATTTAAGTCTTCCTCTTCTCGTATAATAACAAACATTAGTTTCCTTGATGATTTCAGTAACTTTACCATCTATTAATTAAATTACCTTGACTAGTAATGATTCATTTTGTCATTTGTAATTTGATATTTGGCTATTTATTTGATATTTGCACTACATAAATTTTTTTGTCAAAAAACAAGTATTGTTTCTTTTTATCCCATGACAGTGCTGACTGTTTCTATAAGCCCCACAGGTTCTGCAGTTGAAATATACTTGGAAAACAGTGTGTGTTTCTATTCATCCCACTCAATGGGGCGAAGAAAAACAGCATGTTTTAATTTTTAATTTTTTGCAAGGCTCATAAACCAAGGCAACCTTCAATTCCTTACATCTCATAATACTTTACGATATTTATGTTCAAAATTTCTATTCATCCCATTTTACGGTATACATTTTTCATTTTATTTATCGTTATAATTTTTGATTGTATACCTTGGTTCAGATAAATTTATATTGATAATAATAACGTTATATTTTCATCATTTCATAATTTTCTATCTTCCACTATCCCGACAATGTGACAGCTCTGTGCGAAAATTGGATGACGTGCAACGGTCTTATACGGAAATTAATAAATGTATACTACTGCTAAAACAATCGTAAATTTGATTATACATGCAACGCACCACAAAAATTAACACTGACATAAACCGTTCTAACATTCATTCTACTACTAATTTGTTTGAATATACCTACATCTAATATAAGTTCTTGTTTAACTACATTGTTTCAACGCAGAAACAACGGCATACGTAGTGGTTAAAGCTCTTATTAGCATAGCGTTGCCATAATGTATTGAATCAAGTTAAATAACAATAAAGCTATATAGTTGTAGAGCTATATATATAACTCCATTATAAATCTAAATAGGACTGAATTATAACAATAGATACACTATTCTTTAATTTGCTGGTAAATGTACATGTTTTGTTAATATGCATCTAAATTATACCAAAACGTACAAAAATATATTCTAGACTATTTTACGATTTATTCTAAAGTTTTTAAGTGACTGACGCTTTGCATCTTCAAAATCAGCTGATTGCACTCAGTGGTTAGTATAGTGTTAATGGTATGGAGTGAAATGTTAGAAGAGAGTGTCATGAAGTACAATTTTATCTTTTGAAATATCTGATTTCCTTAGATTATCTACTTAGAAAAAAGTTAAAAGTTAAAAAGTAGCAAAAAATTTGGTACTCATACTTGATATTTCATTAGATTTTGCCTCCCATATCAATTGTTAATAAGGCGTTAACATTATTAGTAATTTTCAAAAGAATCACAAATTATTGTCTTGTCTTGTCAAAATCTTCATCCCATTCAATTGCTGTATTGTGCATTAGATAAAATTTTGGAATACTATTCATGTGTGTGGTTGCCTTATTATGCTACTTATATACACAATATTAAAAAGGTAAGGAGCACATTTGTTCATTGTATTAAGTTTATTGCAGCTCTGCCTTCTGAATATTCTATTAGTAAGACCTTCCTCAATGTTATTATCATCATCATCCAGCCTTATGCGTCAAAAAGGAACATAGGTCTCTTCTTATTTCTTCTAGTTCTGTTGGTCTTAAGCTTCCTGCAGCCAATTCCCAGACGGACGAGAAAGTACAAAAATGGACAGAATATATCGACAAATTGTTCGATGATGAAAGAGGAGATCTGGAACACATAGAAGTTACGTCAGAACAAATAGGTCCATATATTACAAAAAATATGATGATACAAAGATGCCTGGACGTCAATCAAGATATATACGCATGTTTTATTGACTATAATAAAGCATTCGATAAAGTACCACATAAACAATTATTGAATGTCGTGAAATCAAAGAAGATTGACTACAACGACCTTATGATCATCAAATTTATGCTATAAACAGCGAGCAAAAATACTTGTTAACGAACAGCTGTTAGAAGAAATTGAAATTAGACGTGTAGTGAGACAGGGATGCATATTGTCGCCAATTCTTTTTAATGCCTACTCCGAAGAGATCTTGAAAAACGCTCTTGAAGGTGAAACAGCTGGAATAAAGGTAAATGAAGTTCCCATTAACAACATTAGATATGCGGACGATACTGTAATCTTAGCCGAAAATATTGAAGATCTTCAAAGACACAGAATAGCGGAGTATGGAAAAGAGTACGGTCTAACAATGAACGTTACGAAGACGAAATTTATGAGAATATCGAAAACTCAAAGAAATAACGAGAATCTTCTAATAAACGGAACCAACGTCGAACAAGTAGACAAACATGCATATCTAGGAACAATGATTAACTCCACAAATGATTACATTTAGGAGATCAAAATCAGAATAAAAAAGTCTAGAGCAAATTTCAACAAAATTAGGAGAGTGCTATGTACAAAGGATGTAAAATTGGAACTAAGAGTTAAGTTGGCGAGGTACTATATTTTTTCGACTTTGTTTTATGAAATGGAATCTTGGACCTTGAATGCGACATCACTGAAAAAACTGGAATCATTCGAACTGTGGGTGTATAGAAGAATTCTGAAAATATCGTGGACAGAACACGTCACAACCAAGGAGGTTTTGAGAAGAATGAATCAAGAAATAGACATTTTAAATACAATTAAAACAAAAAAATAGCAATATCTCGAACAAATTACACGTGGAGAAAAATACACCTTTCTCCAACTGATTATGCAGGGAAAGATCCAAGGAAAGAGAAGTATAGGGAGGCATAGAATGTCATGGCTGCGCAACCTGAGAGAGTAGTACGGATGTACATCAAATGAACTTTTCAGAGCAGCCGTCTCAAAAGTCCGAATAGCTATGGTGATTGCCGACCTCTGCCGTGGAGATGGCACTTAAAGAAGAAGAAGAAGCCGATTTCCGCAGCGATTTTTTTCAGTCGTCTGTCCATCGTGTAGATCTACCTCTGCTTCTTCTGTCTGCTCATGGTCTCCGCACTGTAGTTTTTGGGGTCCACCGCCCGTCATTCCGCCCAGTTCCACTTCAGCCATGCTATGCGCTCAATGATATCTGTAACGCATGTCATTCTTCTTATTTTTTCGTTTCTAACCCTGTCTCTGAGTCAGTTCAGGTAGCGAGCTTTCCATTCTTCTTTAAGCTACTCTGACTTTGGTTGCTTTAACCTGGGTTAAGGAGAGTGTTTCGGTACTGTAAATCATGGTGGTACTGTAGGTGGGAAAGCATGTTGCCATCGACATTGATTCATTTGGCTTCCCACTTCAATTTTTTGTAAGCATTTTCCAGGATATTTTGCATTATTGTATATAAAGGGTGTATTTTTAGAGGTATAGAAATGCAAGTTAGCAAACACTTTTCTAACTGGTGGCCGTTTTGACAGCTGTCAAGTGATTTATGTTTAATTTAGTTTGGCTCTTCGGCATAAATAGACTGACGTCTGAAATTTATTTTGAAAAACATGGTTTATGGTCAACATTATCGTCCATCGGAGCAATTAATTCGATTAACCATGGAACATTTTCACACCACATTTACTCTAAATAATAATACGCATCCAGAGAGATGTCGTAGAGTGCGTACAGGAAATGCCACCATGCAGATAAAGCTGGACAAAAGCACAAAAACTAATCCCATAAGACTACAACGGAGAGTAAGACAAGGAGACACCATCACTCCCAAACTATTTACCCTTGCTCTAGAAGACATTTTTAAGAAACTAGAATGGAACAATAAGGGTATCAACGTCGACGGATCATACTTAAACCACTTGCGATTCGCAGATGACATAGTTTTAATAGCCGATAATATCCAAGAACTAAATGATATATTACAATAATTAAATGCAGTTTCAGGACAGGTAGGCTTAAAAATAAACTACAGTAAAACAAAAATAATGAGCCAAGACCAGAGAAATATAACAATTCAAAATCATACCATAGAAAATGTTGAATATTATGTTTATCTAGGTCATGTCATCAAACAAGCAAAACCAAATCAAGATGCTGAAATTAAAAGAAGAACACAACTCGCATGGGGCGCTTTCGGCAAACTAGCATATATCTTGAAAAACACCTCCATTCCTGTAAACTTAAAGAAAAAGGTCTATAACACATGCATACTACAGTTTGTACCTACGGCTTAGAGACAGTAGCCCTTACCAAAAAATCTGCTAAAAAATTAGAAACAACACAAAGATCAATTGAACGATTCATGCTTGGAATATCACTGAGAGACAAGATTGTAAAACACCGAGATAAGACGTAAAACGAAGATTAGGGATATTGTGTAACAAATTACAAAAATTGAATGGCGCTGGGCAGGCCACGTAGCCCGAGATAATGATAACAGGTGGACACGGAGAATTCTAGAATGGAGACCAAGGACGACAACAAGATGCATGGGAAGACCCCAAAAAAGATGGGTAGATGACATAAGAGCAGTGGCAGGTAAACAGTGGATTAGATTGGCGCAAGATAGAGAAAGATGGAAGCAATTGGGAGATACCTATATCCAGGAGTGGATGGAAAATGGTTGACAAAGAGAGAGAGAGAGAGAGCGTACAGAAGAAGTTGTTGCTGATGTAGAGAGTAGCAAAGAAAAATACCCGAATCAGTCTATCCACCATCGTGCACAGCAGTTAGATATGTGTCTATCCACTTTACGGAAAATTTTACTGAAAGATCTTGGTTTGCGTGCTTACAAAATCCAACTCATGTGAGAATTGAAGCTACCCGATCTCCTAGCAAGGCGTAGATTCTGTGAATGGGCCCAAAACGAGATTGCCGTTGATATTAATTTTCATAAGCGAATTTTATTTAGTTTCATCACTCATTTTTGGTTGAATGGCTATGTCAACAAACAAAACTTCCGTATTTGAAGTGAAGATAATCCTCAAGTGTATATTGAAACACCATTACATCCAGAAAAACTGACTATTTGGTGTGCTTTTTGGGCTCGTGGAATCATTGGTCCGTACTTTTCCGTATTTTTATTACTAATTTGAACAACCATGATGTGCAGGAGCTGTTGCTTTAACAAGATGATGCAATATGTCACAATTCGTGCCACAATTAATTTAGTGAAAGAAACGTTTGATAACCGCATAGTTTCACGTTTTGTACCCGTGAATTCGCCTCAAAGATCGTGCGATTTACCACCGCTAGACTATTTTCTGTATAGATATGTGAAGTCGCTAGTTTACGCCAATAAGCCTAAAAGGATTGACCGCTTGGAGAATAACATTTGACGCGTTATTACCTATATACGGCCACAAATGTTGGAAAAAGTCATCGAAAATTTTACCTCTAGATTAGACTACGTGAGAGCCAGCTGTGGCAGTCATATGCCAGAAATTATATTTAAATTATAATGCCATCATCATCAGTGGCGTTACAGCTCTTTATGAGCCAAAGCCTTCCTCAGAACAATCCTCCATTCGCCCCTGTCTCTGGCAACTCCTCTCCATGCTCTAATTCCGATAGACTTCAAATCATTTTCTAGGTTGTCTTGGTACCTAAGTCTTGGTCTTCCTCTTCTTCGTTGTCCGATAGCCCTCTGCGCTCAAAAACTTTTCTGACTATGGCATCTTCCTCTCGTCTGATTACATGACCTATCCATCTGAGGCGTGCTACCTTAATGAATTTTACAACGTCAGGTTCTCCAAATCTTCTATACAACTCAAAATTGTAACACCTGCGCCACAAACCTTGTTCTTTTTATAATGCCAAAAGGTTATATTTTGAATAATGTCAATTGTATGCCAATTTAAAAAATCGTCTTTGTTTTATTGCAATTCAAAGATCTATATCTTTAAAAAACACCCAATATTATCGATCAGTTACGAGTACCGATAATCTATGCGACTTTCCTTTAACGCTCTCATATACTTTCTGCTTAATGTACTTTTTCTTAAAACTCTACATCACCATAGGGTTTTGGGAATGTATAGTTATACAATTTTTAATAATACTGTTACGAACTTGCATTCGACGTAGCCCATATATAACGGTTGCATTTCTCGAGACGACGAGAAGCTTCCAGAGGAGATGTATCGAGCGCGAGAGAGATCGACCCGTCAAACAAACGAATTAGAAGTGGACTACTCCAGATGATTCTAGAATAATACTTTTGGTATATATATATATATATATATATATATATATATATATATATATATATATATATATATATATATGTAACGATGTTATTGGTTGAGTTAGTTGATAAGATATTTTCGTGCTGTAAACTTATAAATAAATATATTTATATAAATTAAGAACCACTCTTTTTATTTAAAAACGGTACAGTGGTGTCAGGTGTGAGATTTAAAGATAAATTCAGCAGTGTTTGCTAAAAAAAGGGCTTTTGAACTTTTGAAAAGTATTGTTCGTCGGGAACATCTGCGTAGTTCGGTAGTGATCTTTGTAAAAAAAAAGAACATTTAAAAAGTACGTGTGTGCCTGACCAAAGATCCTGCTAGTACAACTTTAAGTAAAACAGTTGCATGAGCAACAAGAAGAACGCGATGAAGACTGTAGCGGGTCCAAGAAGATCCTACAAGGTTCTTAGTACAAAGAACGACTAAAGAAGTTCTCAACAAGAATGGAGATGACCCAGAGACATTTCATTTTCAATCAGCAGAAGAAGTAGTTTTAATGAAGACCGAAGAGAGTTCTAGAAAAAATAATAAGAAATTTAAACACGTCTCGCAAATGATTGAAGAAACTTCTAAAAAAAATGATAAAAGATTCGATGAAACGTCTCAAATTATTAAAGAGGTAGCTAGATAAAACGAAGAGAATCTCAAAAGTGTTTCTAGAAGATTCGACGAAGTATGTATTCCGAACAATGAAAAATTTAAAGAAGTTTCTAGAACATTTGATAAGGCAAAAGAGAAGATCAAACAATTAGAGACCATGATAAGTGTGATAAGACGAAAATGCTACCACCAGTTAATGCAGTAGTTTTAGATCCGGTAGTGAAAAAAGAATCACCTAGAGACGAAACGACACATCATATGAGATTCAAATTGCCACCATTTGATGAAAAGTCTTTTTGGTCCATTACCTTAGACAATTTGAAGCTATTGCGACAGCCAATCATTGGACAGAACAAGAAAAAGCTGTTTCCTTGACTGCTGCTTTACGAGGTGATGCTGCGGATATCCTAAGATCGATTCCTAAGGGCCAAGAAACATGTTACCAGACCTTGTTCACTCGACTAGACAAACGTTACGGAGATGCCCATATACAACAAGTCTACAAGGCATAACTAAGAAGTAAAATTCAACGAGCAAGTGAAAATTTTGAAGCAGATGTGGTTCGTTTAGCGCGGTTGGCTTATCCGGAAGTACCAAACAATATTTTGGAAGAAATTGCTGTAGATACCTTCGTCAATGGGTTGAGAGACAGTGAACTACAGAAAGCTTTATGACTAGCAAGACCGAAAGTTTTAGATGAAGCGCTCGCCATTGCCTTGGAACACGAAACAGATAGTCGAGCTTCACGGAGCTATCGAGTACGAACCTCTAAAGAGAACAAACAAGAGACAAACAAAACAATAAACGTCTGGAGAAAATCGTACGAAAAGTAGTTCGTAAAACGATACCGAAGAGACGCGAAACCAGATGTTGGAATGGTGGCGACGTAGGTCACATTCGCCGTAAATTGCAAAAAAATAATACAACAGTCAGAAAGCTAGAACAGATCGAACATTGTACTGGAAAAAGTCATTCAAATGCTGATGCTTAGTCAAGACGGCAATACAGTGTTAATCATAAATCATTGTATTACATTAGAAGAACGACTTTGCCCCGTAAGACGAACCACCGTCATTAATGATCAATGTCAGCCTCAACAGCTATAAGACTCTCAAGCAGATGATCAACGTATAAAAAGAGTATTGGATTGGATACATCGAAGTAAGAGACCTGCTTGACAAGAAATTAGTGCATGTAGTCCAGAAGTCAAGTGTTACTGGAGCCAATGGAATTGCCTAATGCTAAAATATGATCTTCTGTATAGAACTTTTGAGAACGATGATGGAGCAGAATCTAAGCTTCAGTTGATTGTACCTAAAAATAAAGTGTCAGAAGTATTGCGTCAATTACATGACGGTGCATCAGGCGGACACTTTAGTATTACGAAGACTCTGCAAAAGGTTCGAGAACGGTTCTATTGGGTGAACTGTAAAGATGATGCAAGAAGATGGTGCCGAAAATGTGAACTGTGTGCAACCAGTAATCGTCCAGTTGGTAAAAAGAGGGCACCCTTTTTTTACCTCCATAGAACAGTACAATGAGTCCGATGGAAAGAGTAGCAATCGACATTGCAGGTCCACTTCCAGAGACGAATGATAGAAATAAATATATCCTGGTTGCCACGGATTATTTTACAAAATGGACTGAGGCCCATGCGATACCAAATCAAGAAGCTACTACCGTTGCAGAGGTAATTGTTAAAGAATTATTTAGCCGATTTGGTGTTCCCTTGGAGATCCACTCCGACCAAGGGCCAAACTTTGAGTCAACCTTTTTCCAAAACGTATGTAAATTGGTTGGTGTCAATAAGACGAGAACGACACAACTGGATCCTCAATCAGATGGAATGGTCGAGAGGACGAACCGAACGATGGGTAAAATACCTGTCCAAAGTTGTATAAGAATATCAAAGAGATTGCACATTCATTTATTTCTAATTGTCTACTGCTCGGCCGTGAATAAAACTACAAACCAGACTCCAACCTGCCTGATGTTAGATCGTGAAGTTCGTTTGCCCTGCGACCTAGAGTTTGGCTGCAGACCTTCCGTAGAACATGTTGCAAGAGAAGATTATGTCGACCGCCTGAAGTTAAGAATGAACAACATTCATGAACTTGGCCGACAACACATCCAGTTAGCCAGTGACAGAATGAAAGATTAATATAATTCTAGATCCAAGAATGAAAGCTATGAAGTAGGTGATCTTGTTTGGCTTTATAATCCACAACATCGTTGAGGCTTGTCTCCTAAATTGCAAAGACAATGGGAAGGTCCGTGTGAAATTAAAAAGAGAATAAATGACGTAATATACCGAATTAAGAAGTTGCCGAGAGGTAAACCAAAAGTAGTTCACATAAATCGTCCTGCACCATATACTGGCTCAAATGAAACCGAAGAAGTAATCTGTAAGTTTTTTTTGGCAAAATGTCTTATATACTTTACTTTTGTCAATCTTAATAAGACTAAAAATTAAATATCTCATCAATATAACAATGACAAATGTTTCGGAGTTAAATGGGTTACAATGGTCCTTAAATTTAGTCTTGTAAATGTTAAATATTGATAAATTGTCATTTTTGTTAAGTGTACTGTTTTTCTGATATTTATATATATATATATATATATATATATATATATATATATATATATATATATACCCGGTATTTTAGGCGCCACGCCCTTCCGGTAGGGATCTATGGAGGAGTATCACTGAGCCGCAAGCCCTTATCTCTTGCCGTACTGCTCCACCATAGGCCGATCAGACACCAGCATATTCTAGTCTAAGCCGCAGATTCATTTAGAATTTTAAACTGCTGCGTTAGACTTTTTGTTTTCTGTACACCGAGCTGGGAATCGAACCACTGAACCACTCGCAGTGAAGTGAGTGAGAACCGGCAGCCCAGCCCGCTTGGCTATCTGACCGACTTTTCTATCTTACTTCTTTTTTACATATTTACAAGACATTAATTGCTTTATGAGAAAGCAAAAATATCTTTGAAATCAAAAAGCATACCAACACAAAAAATGATAAATTAAAAACAAAAGTAAAAATTGTTAGTCAAAAGGCACAAAATTGTACAGAAAAAACCCAAAATTTCAGCCGAAAAGTGGATATTTTGATTTAAATACGTATTGTGAGCTGTATACTGTAAATGATCGTTAGAATATTATAAGGGTTAATAGAATATCACTGCAAATATAACAAAATCGATTATTTCTATACATTTTTTGGTCAGCTAATATGTCACAATATATAGTAGTTAGTTTCAACTCCATCCAGCCAACTTACTATATCCCAAACTTTCCTAATGACTGGTTGACGATACCCTCCCGCTTGTAGAATAAGTTATAATCTTCACATACCTTTTACACCTGCACAACAGTAACCTAATAAAGGCTCCTCTGAAGGTCTTGTTGAATACGGTGTAGATGATTGGATTGATCGTCGAGCTGACATATCCCAACCAAAGACACACTACAACGACATCTTTGGGCACTGGACAGGAAGGGCAGACGGCAAAGAATATATTTAAGATGAAAAATGGAGACCAGCACAGGACGAACGTGAAAAATACTATGCCTAAAACTTTTGATGCTTTTTGTTCATTGGCTACAGAGTTGGCTGATATATGTTTTCGTCTCACTCGGCTTGCCAGTAACCTGAAATAAAGAGAAACCTTGTTAACATGCATACCTTTGTATATAACTTTAAGAAAAATTTTAAAAGAAATTTATCATCATCATCATAAGTGGCTCGACAATCCGTTGTGGATCTTGGCCTGCTCACAAAGAAGTCGCCACTCCTGTCGATTCCTGGCAACTTCCCTCCATCTTCTAACCCCTAGAATCTGTAGTATAAAAGAAATTTATACCCGATACATAAATTTTCGTGCAGCGAATTCATAATTCTATCCAATTATTACGATAGTTTTTTCATCAGCAAATGTCGGTATCATATCCTCTTCCAAGTTTAGGAATATCATTAGTATATAAGAAGTGAAGTTTTCAGTTACAATACATTACTTTATGGTACTCCTGCTTTGATATTTTTTAGTAATAAGCATGCTTTTTTTAACTCTTTTATTATTAATAAATTTAATTATATAATTTATAAATAAGGTGCTTATCCCATGACGTTTCAGTGACGGCTTGCGCTACATTTGAACTATGGCTAAAAAGACTTTTTCCTTGGAGAACAATTTTCTATTACATATTTGTGATTCTATTAACCTAATATATTATGGTGAAGTAACTTTCACTAAAGCCAAACTGGTAAACTATGATGAGTCCCTTGTCTTCAATTATTTTTGGTATTTTTTTTACTATAATAGAAGCTTTTTAAACAATTTTGGCATGACAGGTAATAGAGATATGGGTCTGTAAGATAACGTTTTCGTGGCTTTGCTATCAATATCAAAATATAGATATAAATATGCTATTAATATATTGAAAATGGAAAAGAATGTGTCGAAGTTGGATGGGATAATGGAAAGTGTTGAGGCTTTCCCAGAAAGAATTGAGCTCGTTATAGAATCGGCGCCAAAGATGATTTAAAAACTAATCGTAACTAAAAATTTAATATTTAAATATAGATATCTTTTTCGTTGGAATATTTTTTTATGCAAAAAGATTAAGAATAAACTGACATTAGTTTTCTATAACTAGAATAAAATTGTTTGTACTGACAATCGATGTGTTGTTTGTTATTTGGCAATTAATTATTTAAACAAATCGTTTAGAAAACATTTTTAAAGACCTACTTTTATAACATTCAGCTTACTAAACTTTAACATATTTAAAGGTTATACATACAAGAATATTCAGACAGTGTGAAGCGGATATGAGTAATAAACAGTTTGGCTTTCGTAATTGCTTCGGAACAGTAGAAGCTCTGTATAGTTTTACAACTCTTGCTTAAAAATGTCGAAACCAACAAAAACATTTTTTCGTCGCATTTATAGACTATGAGAAAACTTTTGACAAAGTTAAACATAACATTCTCATAGAATGTCTAAACAGAAAAGGACTCGACAAAACATAGTGAGGAACCAACAGGCTGTGGTAACATTAGATGACAATAACAAGCATGTGCAACAAGTAGAGGTGTGAGACAAGGCTATGTACTTTCACCATTACTATTTAATATATACTCCGAACAGTTATTTACACAAGTACTTAAAAACTATACAGAAGGGACCAAGATAAATGGTGAAAATATAAATAACATTCGTTATGCCGACGATACAGTCATTATCGCTGAAAGTAAAAAGGACCTGCAGATGCTAATCAATACAATTTGTGATACTGGAGAACAATTTGGTTTAACAATATAAACAAATAAAATAAAAACCACGGTCATCAGTAAGAGGGTTAGTAACAAAAGTAAGTCATAACAAGAATCTAGATAAAAATGATGATATTGAACAACAAAATTAGAAATTCGATTAAGGGTAGAGCAATCAAAAGAAAATTTTGGAGATAAGGAAATTTTGGG
Source organism: Diabrotica undecimpunctata (assembly GCF_040954645.1). Lineage (NCBI taxonomy): Eukaryota > Metazoa > Arthropoda > Insecta > Coleoptera > Chrysomelidae > Diabrotica > Diabrotica undecimpunctata. Next base: position 147,055,681 of record NC_092805.1, on the reverse strand, counting down.
TTAAAAAATTGGTTACTTCATCTGCAAATCCAATATCGGATCGTAAAATGTTATATCAGCTTTATTCTTCTTTATGGTGACGACGCTTGGACCATTATTCGATGACCGATCATATTACGAACGAAATGGTGTTGCACAGAATTAGAAGAGATAGAGAACATTTGACAACCATTCAAAGGAAAAAGGAAGCATATTTGAAGCACATACTTAGAAATGAGAAGTACGAGTTGTTGCAGCCAATTAGGAATTTGTAAAATCAAAGGAAAAGGGGTCCTGGTAGACGACACATGTCCTGGCTGAAAAACATTCGCGATTGGACCGGTTTTAAGACACCGACGCTATTAAGAAAATCAGAAAATAGAGACGAATTTGCAATGGTTATATCCAACATTCATTAGTAGAGTAGGCACCAGAAGAAAAAGATCGACCTACGTTTATCTTTAAAAATAAATGTCTTTAACAAATTCAATTTTCGATGAAGACAATACATTAAAGATGCTTTCATGAAACTTTTCTGATAACAATGTATAGAATTAAGGATTCGGATAATTTATGCTGACCAAATTTTAATTTGCTAAAACACATTGTAAACACGTATTGTTACAGCCTTGTAACATATCGCCAAAATATATTTTTTTCTAATACTGTCGTAATATAGTTCTTTATTAATAATGCATAGTACGTCCCTGAGCTATAGTTCCTTGCAATATATTTATTTTTAAATGTATTTTACTATAAAAAATGGTCGAAAAATAGTTCTTTAAATATCTCATAAACCTCTCAACTTAATATTTCAATCTACACCTGCAACTCCAGACTTCTTTTTTGTATATATTTGAATCGTGAGTTAATTTAGGTCAAGGTCAATAAAAACTGAAAAATTTCAATAGTTGGTCGTAAAACATTTTTATTACCTTTTAATATGTACTGTAAGCCATAGATCACTCATTTGTATTCTTTCTTATTCTTAAATACTCCAGTCGTCAGAGAATTGAGCTCTAAAAACTATACGAACAAGCTGAATTTTGCAGTGAATATTAATTTTGGGACCCCAAAAAAGATGCAAAAAAGTAAAGTACCACTTACCCAAAACCGCCTTTGCGGGGGGGGGGGGGGTAAAATGTATATTACATAACTATTATATATTACGTACATAATTTTGTATAAAATGAAGCGTTCTCTCAGAAGCAATGTTCAATAAAATTTGTATCAGCTCGACGGTAAAAATTCGATATCTTTTGATATAACTGTCCTATCGACAAAAATCAAGATGCGTTTTAAAGGTAAAAAGTGCAGCTTTCTTATGCAGTTTTTGTATTTTACCGAGAATAAACTCAGTTTTTGTAAAGGTATTAAATAAGTTAACGTGGCGCGATTTTTGCCATTTTTTGCGATGCACGTGAGATCAATAAAATTGACATGAAATTTCAGTTTTGAGTGTAACTAATACGAGGCATTTGAAATATGAACAAAAAACGTCTTACATTACAAACGATCGCACGTCACGGTAAATTCATTTAAGAAGACAGTTTTGGGTGCAGTTTATTGCAGTTTTGTTCTTTTGAAAAACGTACTAGTGTGATTAAAAAAAGTTTTAAATGTTTTAGATCGTTTATTTTGTGAAGTTAAATCCAGCGTTTTTTAAACATATTTCAAAAACCTCACATTTGTTGGCAAAACTCAAAACTAAAATTTCATGCCATAGGTTTTAAAAGTTAGGCTCTAGTAATCTAAACTTCATAGTGGCGCTAGTTAATGAAAGGGACAGATTATAATGATCTCGTGAGAATCATAAAAAATGCTAAAAATCGCGAAACGTATTATTTATGTAATAGCTGTATAAATTCTGAGTTAATCTGCAACAAAATACAAAAATTGCATACGGAAGCTGAACTTTTTACCTTTAAAACGCATCTTGATTTTTGTCGATAGGTCACTTGAATCAAAAGATATCGAATTTTTACCGTCGAGCTGATACAAACTTTATTGAACATTGATTTCTTGCGCGTAACTGACATTCAAAATCAACGGTCGCTTTAAGCGTTGTTTCTAAAAGAACGGTTCATTCTACGCAAAACATGCTTATAATCATTTTTGTTTAAAATTATCTCAGCTACATTTTTTAAATTAAACATTTTTGTCTACGGTGTACAGATTCATGATAAATCGATTTTTTTGCTATTTTAACCCTCTGCGAGGGCGGTTTTAGGGGAAGTCCGGAGGTAAAAGTGGTAAACTTTTTTGCATCTTTTTTGGGGTCCCAAAATTAAAATATTCTGCAAAATTCAGCTTGTTCGTATGATTTTTAGAGGTTCATTGGCATTTTCGTCTTTCACGTTTGAGTTTCCAAACTAGGAAGTAATAATAAGAAAATATTATAAAGCTCGTTAAAAAGAACGTTGAGAATTCGTTAAAAACCGTTAAAAAACATAACAATTCCCTATTAATTGCTGCTGCTGATCGGTAACAAGACATTAATTTCTCACGTCTCAAGTGGGGCAGTCACCACGTACACACATTCGGTAGTTCTCACTCTCAGAAGTACTCTCAATCACACACATGTCCATTTTATTCTCATGTCCCGAATGGGACAGTCAAATTCCGGTATATACACGCACTTTACTCTCAGTCAGATATTTGACATTACTAATTTAAAGTCCCGAGTGGGACAGTCTCACCACGGTCCAAGTAGAATTATTTCGCTTTCCCCACGAATTAAATTTTAAATTTGGTATTTTGTTAAATACAAATTTGTAAAATAAAAGTGGTGTTCAAATAAAATAAAGTTATTTGAAACGCAAAATCTACAATTTACTTCAACATCAAATTAATTTTTGCTTCGACAAATATTTATTAATCTTCATCTTTCATAATCAATTACTTTGGAAGCTTGGTTCTTGTCTTATGTTAAGGTAAAGAGACATCCACAAAACGAATGCTGTTACAGCTAACTTACTGAAAAAATCACATATTTCTTTTGGGAATGTAAGACGAGCTTTAACTACGGTGTGGACCCATAATATTTTAATTTTACTATAACTAAATGACGTGTTTGATTTGCCATGTAACATAGTGTACCATTAGTACATTATGTTACATGTATCACCTTCTTAATTCCTTATTATATTATAGTGCTTTATTTATGCGTTTAATGTTGAATAAAACCTTTATCAAATATAATTTTGTTTGGCATGTTTATTTGAAGTTTGGAATGTGAATTTGCTAATTTAATTTGTAAACAAAAATTACACATAAGAATTTTTTTAAATAATAACTTAATTTTGCAGTATTAAAAGTTACATTTTTGTTTCAACTAAAGTTTAAAAAGCCAAATTATCAGATTTTAACACTCTTGTATAGTCAACGCCATATCTAAAGAATACTGCTCTTTGAATTGCCATTTTCCTTTGGTGACAGCGAGTTAATTAATAATTTAATTTTAAAGAGGTTACCACCAAGTCGAAAAGTGAGTTAAAGAGGCGAACTCTTGTACCCTAAAGGACAAAACAAAAAACAGAATTTTCGAGAGGTCGGGAGAGAGTTTTGTTTAGATAGAATTTTAATTCACTTGTTCGACAATACAATACCGTTGTTTTGTCCTCGAGGAATATCTATAAGAGTGGGTCAAACACTTGACGAAGTAACGCAGTTTATTAAAGTTGCCCTAATGGAAAATATTAGGAATAAAATCACTGAACCGTATTATTGACGACATTTTCCACTAATATTCATTTATTTTATTGTGCCTGTGTTAGAGTGATCGTAAAGTTCGTATACTTTAACAATTTTACTGCCGAACTCAATTTTTAAATTAGTCTTAGAGACCAATAATTAATCTTGGACATTTATTCTTCTTCTTCTTCTTCTTCTTTTTCTTTTTCCATTTTATTAACAATCCTGCTTGTTTATTGGCTGATTAATACTTCTATGGAAAGTTGTCACTCCATATTTTGCGCGGTCGTCCGATACTTCTTCTGCCGATTGGTGACTCATCTCTTGCTATTTTGACAACACGGATTTCCCCCATTCTGCTTATGTGGTTATTCCATTCTTTTTTCTATTTTGTGTCCATTCGTTTATACATTGCACTTTACATTTCCTTCTAAGTCTTCACTTTTCTATCGATCTCTCAGCTTATTTCCTGTAATTCTCAGTACTCTCATCTCTACCGTTTTCAGTAACCTTTGCGTTGTGGCTGTATCGGGTCTTGTTTCTGAGGTATATGTCATTATTGGTCTTACATTGGCTTTATAAATTCTTGACTTTATCTCAGTGCTAATGTATCTGTTTATCCATATAGTGTTATTAAGACGTCCTGCCAGTCTATTTGCTTTTTGTACTTGATCTCTCACTTTCTTCCTAATTCCCATGTATTTTATTTCCATTAATTGTTTAATACTGACGCCATCAATTTCTATTTTACATCTGGTTGGTTATTTGCTGACTACTATTGTTTTAGTTTTCTGAGGCAAGATTGTCATATTATATTCTTTTGCTCTTATGTTAAATCTGTGGACCAGTCTTTGCAGACTATCTTTATCTTGGTCTATTAATATTGCGTCGTCTGCGTACCAGAGTATTTTATTTCTTTGTTTTACATTCTGTATGTTCCTATAATTAAAGAGCATGGGGCTCAATGAATCCCCTTGTCCCTATTCCGTTGCCTATTTCTATAGGTTCTGTAAGTTGTCTATCTATTTTGACTGACATTTTATTGTATTAGTAGATGTTTTCGATAGTTTTTATAATATTTGAGGGGAACTTTTTTCTTATACAGAAGATGGATTACATCTTTGGGTCTTACTCTGTCAAATGCTTTCTTGAGGTCGATCAGACACAAAAATACTGGTCTATTAGACTCTAGTGATTTCTCAGTAATTTGCTTTATAACGAGCATTGTATCTGTTCATGATCTTACACTACGAAAACTCTGTTGTTCATCTGCTAAACTAATTCTTTGATTTATTAGCACTTGTAAAATTTTAGTTGTTTTAGCGTAGTATTTAACAAGTTTATAACTCTGGCTATAGTTTTCTGGCTGTTTCTGGCTCCATTCTTCCGTTATTTTATTGTGTTAATTTTATTAATTAATGTTGTTAATTGTTCTGTCATTGCTGCTCCACAATATATCAGTAATTCGTTTGGATCCCGTCTTTACCTGATGATTTTCTGTTCTTCAAGCTGCTCTGCATAGAGCTTTTTAGGTAGTCAATCCACGTATCCTTTTCTATGTGTTTTGGTTAAATTCCTTTACCTCCGTTCTTTAACCTCTTATGAAGCGCCATATATTTCCTTTTGGAGACCGTAAAAATCATGTTCCATTGTTTTCAAAAAGTGTTCTCAGTAATTATTTTATATTTTTTTTACAAGTGAATGTGTTTAATTTCTAATTGCCTTGTAATTATGGTATGTCACTTGTGTTTTGGTTGACATGTATTTTAAGTAAGATGTGTTGTCTTGTCTTTACATTTTTCCTTCACTTCTGTACAAAACCGTGGAGTTCTTAGCCTTGGGAACGATTTATTTTTATTTATATTTCTTTCACCAACTTCCTTGGCCAAGGCTAAGATATTAGAATTATTTTTGCCCAGCATTCTACGACTTCATCACTTTCTGTGATATAGGTGTTTCTGCTTTTTTCGGTTATTCTTTTTTTGAATAGGTATCTTTGCGAGTCATCCTGTAAGCTTTCGACCTTTACTTTTGTGGTGTGTTTTGGTGTTTTGTTATCACATATATGTGTTTTCATTTGGATTTTGCACAATACCAATTTATGATCGCTTCCTATTTCTGTTCATGTTAGTGCTCTTACATCCAAGATTTAAGAGGGCTGAAACTCTCTATTCGACAGAATATAGTCTATTATAGACCTTTGTCCTCTACTGTTTTCAAAAGTGTATTTGTATTGTTCTCTGTGGAGGAAAAATGTATTATGGACATTTATTATTACCACAAAATACTTAACGTTCTTGTAATTTTTTTCAGAACAATTTAAAAAAACTTTTAATAGTTGATTCTTCGTATTGACGGTACTGACCGACCTACGTTGTGATCCGTCCACAACATCTGTCCAGAAGTACCCTACCCAACAAAGAAAATAAAAAATTAAAAAAAAAACGTATTTCTTTTTCAAAATAATCTTTTTTCAGCTCTATGCTCTATCTACTTTCACCAACGACGTTTAATAAGTTCAATACATTTTTTTATTAAGAACGGTCTTGCTCCTTACAAATGGCCATTAACTGCTAATCTCACGTTTTACCGGTAGGATACTTTTTTACCACTGAGTCATTTTTTCAAGTTTGCAAACAAAAAATATTCCGAAGAGACAATATCTGGCGAGTGGGATGCATGAGGTAGCAATTCAAACTTTAACTTATGCATTTTGGCCATGAGAATAACAGGTCTGTGAACTGGGGCATTGTCTTGATTAAAGGACGCCGTATTTTTAACCAAATGCGGCCGTTTTGCTTGATTTCTGCATTCAAAAGATAGATAATGAAAATTATCCCACGTGCATTTAAAAAAAAACCAACGTCATAACCTATCCTGTAGATGAAACGGTCTTCGCCTTCTTTGGAGCCGGTTTTCTTGATTAAGTCTATAGTTTTGATTGCTGTTTTGTCTCGGGTGTAAAATAATGGATCCATGCTTTATCCATTGTTATACAATGGTTCGAAAATGCTGCTTTTTTGCTGTAAAATTTTACTAAAGACTGATTTGAAACATCTTTATGACACTGTTTTTTTCGAGTGTGAGCAAACGCGGTACTGAGTTTACCAAAACCTGCAGAAAGTTTTTTTAAGTCCAAATTTTTAGATAATATGTAATATATCGCACTTTCTAAAATACCTACAATACTAGTTCACCTACTTTCAGTGGACGATCATTAAGTAACAGTTTATGGATTTTATTCACAGTTTCTGGGCTCAGTTACTTCAGTTACAGGACTGTGTCTGCGGCAGGCTTGTAGACCATCACTGGATTTGTTCCGTTGCGTGTTTTGGCGGTAAAAAAAGATGTTTATACGAAACGAGACCTAAACCTTACTATAGCCGAGAGAAGACAGGAAAGGCAAATATCAATTGAAAGATAACAAGGAGAACGGAACAACACGGAGGATTTGGCACAGTGGACAAAGTCCAGTGGACCATCCATCCAGTGGACTAATCCCGAACATAAAAAATTGGGCGGACTGTGGCCATAGGCGACTAGATTATTTCCTAACGCTGGTGCTTACGGTACACGGGTGCTTTAGGGCCTGCCTCTCGAGGTTCGGAAAGGCTAACAAATGAATGATGCTATACTGCGGGCACTCGGACACTGTGACATATACGATCATCTTCTTATTTACGTGCCATCTGCGCGACGAAGGTTGGCAATCATCATCATCAACTAGCCTCTAATGTCCACTGCTGAACATAGGCCTCTCGCATGCTTTTCCACTTAGTCCGATTTTGCGCCATCTGAATCCAATTTGTAGTCAATCTTTTTATGCTATCTGTCCATCTCGTTGGGGGTCGACCTCTATTTCTGTTAGCTTGTATTCGGGGTCTCCATTCCAAAATTCTTTTTGTCCACCGGTCATCAATTGATCTTGCTACATGAACTGCCCAGTTCCACTTTAGTGTTGTTATCCTTTCAATAACGTCTGCTACTCCTGATGTTTTGCATATAGTAGCATTGGGTATTCTATCACGTAGAGAAATCCCTAACATTATTCTCTCCATTGCCCTTTCCGCAACTTGTAGTTTACTTACTTTTGTTCTTGTGAGTGTTAGGGTTTCTCCGCCGTAGGTCATCACTGGCAAAATACACTGATTAAATACTGTTCTTTTCAGACACATTGGAATCTTAGACCTAAAAGTATCCTTCATCTTTCCAAATGCAGCCCAAGCAATCATCACTGCTATTCTATCTTTTAACACTACAGCCCGAAAGAGTTCAGTTAAGCTGCATCGAAACCATTCTCTGAGGTTTCTCAGCCAGTACATTCTTTTTCTACCTATGCTAAGCTTTCCTTGAATCTTTCCCTGCATTATTAGTTTTAGGAATTCCTATCTGTCACCACGTGGTATATGACCCAGATATTGTAGTTTTCTTATTTTGATGCAATCCAGTATCTACCTGCTGTTCTCTATTCTTCTTAGTACTTTTTCATTGGTTCAATGCTTTTTTGAATATTTCCTCTGAGTATGCATTAAACAGTGATGGCGACAAGATACAGCCCTATCTAACACCTCTTTTGATTTTTATTTTATTAGTTTTTAAATTATTTATTTTTATGACAGCTTCTTGTCCATAATACAGATTATTTATTATTCTTATATTCCGTTTGTCGATGTTCTTTATTCTCAGTAGTTTTATTAACGGATTATGTTTCACTCTATCGAATGCCTTGTTATAATCTAGGAAGCAGACATAAATGCCCTGGTTTACATCTAAACATCTCTGTATTAGCACATTTACTGCATTTAATGCCTCTCTGGTTGCTTTAGCATTTCTAAATCCGAACTGAGTTTGTCCAATGTCTTGTTCTAACTTTTTATATATATTCTATGATGAATAATCTTTAGCAATACTTTTAGCATGTGGCACATTACGCTGATGTAGGGTATTAGGACATTAGTTTTTCTTTTTCGATATAGTCACAAATGTTGATAGAAGCCATTCTTTAGGTAATATACATGTTCTGTATATGATATTAAATAATTCGACAGTAACATGACATGTATATTGTAGTCAGCGATAAGTTGCAATATTTCTGCCGGTATTTCGTTTGGTCCAACTGCTTTCCCAGTTTTCATTTCTTTAATTGTGTGTTTTACTTCACTTTCTGTTATTTCTGGTCCAGTCTCTTCCACGAAATATTCGTTATCATATCACATATACGATGTTAGAGTGCAACAGGTGGATCATAGAAAAAAACAAAGTGGAAAGAGAGACAGGTGTGAATTTTGTTACAATGAGAGAAATGATTGAGAGAAAGATCGAAAATAAAGCAGCTTGGACTAATGTACGTAATTATATCTGTGCAGTGATCAAGAAAAAAGGAGAGGAAGAAAGACAGCTGGACCAACGTCAAAGGTAAGAGGGAAAGATGCTGGAAGTTGAAGGTAGAAAAATGAGTCAGATTGTATGAGTTAGACTGTGTGAGCCAGACTGTGGGGAAGGAGGAAATGCTCATCTGGGAGTGATGCCTTACTAGTAGCGATCAGGGTCTTCCACGCGCTACCTGAAACAAGATAGGGAGCATCATTGCTAACAGTCTGTGGATGAATAAAGGTAGCGCTTCGGTAGTGATGCCGGCCTTACAGCGGCCATTCCGCTTCCGGATCGCTGGATGACAGAGCACGGTCTGGTTTAGCAGGTGTCTGGTTTAGCAGGTAGGTATTCGGTATAGACGAGAGGGCGTGTTGAAGTACCTCGGGAACTATCGCTGCGAGTACGAAAACCAAATCCTGCACTAAGGTCATTCAGACAGCGTCCTGGACTGAGATGTCTTTTGAAAATGCTTATTTTAAATGCCTCCTGTTTGTTGTCACAACTCAAAATCGAATTTTCACGTTACAGGTTTTAAAGACAACAAAGAAAGCAATGGAAATACGCCAAGACTGGTCAATGGAAGTAATAAATTTTATTGATTTTATAAGATTCGTAAAAAATAGTAAAAATCTCGCAACGTTTATTTATTGAACAGCTTTATAGAAACTGACTTTATTTGCGGCAAAATTTAAAAATTGCATAAAAAAGCTGCACTTTTTACCTTTAAAATGCATTTTAATTTGTTCGATATAAAGACTCTGATCAAAAGATATAAAATTTTTACCATCAAGTTGACACAAATTTTATTTAATTTGATTTCGATATTTTCTGTGTTTTCCTCCTGAAAAAAGCATTTTAGGGGGAAGCCCGGGGATGGGAGTCTTTTTTGAAGTCCCAATATTGACATTATCAGCAAAATTAAGCGTCCGTATGAGTTTTAGAGATCAAATCTCTGACGACTGGACTGTAAAAGCCAAATAAAAGAAATTTTTAATGCATGGTCAACCCTGTCTACGATTTGAGATTAAGATTGAGTCTAAATATTACTTCCCATTTCTAAATCTCTTTAGAAAGTTATTTTTTTTTAATATTTTTTACCCCATTTTCTGTTTCATTTCATCTTACGTTATTTTTATTATTCCAAAAAGTCATCATGGCATTCCCCGTATAATAAAATAATATATTTTAATTTATACCGGATTAAATTCAATAAAGATTCATGTCTCGTGTCTGAATATGATTCGTTATATTTTCTCAGACCCTGGCCCTTTGGCAAGTATGTTTCAAGGCCAAGTGACAGCAAAAGCATTTTAGGACGTATATTCTGGTTAACAAAAGGATAGAGTTGCAGAGACATAAAAGGGGATTTTAAAGTTTTCAATGGTATCTGCTTTATCCATTATCCAATAAGTCTAGCATAAAATGACTGTCTAAAACAAGAGATTTCAAAAGTAGGGTTACATGTCTCTAAAGTCACGGACTCTACTAAAACAGAGGTTGTGTAAAAGTAAGATTATTTTTTAAAGGAAAGCGAATGAGATTTTTACTTAGAAAAATGTTAATAAATTCAATTTGTCTATGCACTATTTGAGAAACACATAAATATTTAATTATTAACAGGTACTCTTTTTCAAAAACATTTAATAGAACAGGGCGGATCTCTTTTGAGGTGGATGTGAGAGGTGCACCTTTGCTGCAAAATAGTGCTAATAAATACAAGATAGTGGAAACACGCCTTTTTTAGTTAATGTTCTTCCCATTGATCATTTAGGCCACGTGTTCGATAAACCCAGCCCGTTAGAAAGAGATGCAGGGATTGCTTTGTGTCAGTTTTCCCTCTCGCAATGGAGAAACTGGCCTGTATTACAGCGCTTAGTCTATATATTTATATAAAGGACTATGATGACAAGTCACACCGTTTGTCCAGTAAAGGAACGACGCCACCTAGGAAAGAAATCTGAACTACCAACATTTTACATTTCAATCATATTTTGTTCTTGAAACAACAAGGATGATTTATTGCTAATTCTTTCTACAAATTGATGATTCAAATATTGTTAATCACAAATTTTATTACTTCACAATAATTAATTTTTTCGCAAAATTTCTAAAAATATAGTACTGTAATTGTAAGGTAAGAGCAATGACGTCTATTATATATTTATTATATGTTATTGGGTAAGATAAACATACACTTACTATAAAAATAAAATCACGTTTAACAAACGTCAACACTTGATAAAATAAAATAAAATAAAAACTAAATAAGATTAAAAAAATTAAATCAAGGTAAATAGAATTAAATAAAATTAAATCAAGTTAAACGTAATTAAATTCTTCTTCTTCTTTACGTGCCATCTCCGCGACGGAGATTGGCAATCATCATGGCTATTCTGATACTAGATGCTGCAGCTCTGAATAGTTAGATTGCTGTGCATTTTTACCATTTCCTAAAGTTACGCAACCATGAGATTCTTTTTCTTCTTACACTTCCTTTGCCCTGGATTTTCCATTGTATAATAACGTAAAATTAATTGAATTACGTAAAATTTGATAACAATAAAATGAAATAAAGTAAAATTAACTAAAATTAAGTTAAAACTATACCTGTAAAAACGCTGAAATACCGTTTTTGCTTATTTTCCGTTGTAAAATTCCTTAAGAAAATGCTAAGGTTCGTTCTGCTCATTTTTTTGTTGCTCTTGCTTTTGTGATGGAGATGATTTACAATAATAATATGTATGTGTATTACAATGTATGTTTTAATCTTTTGAAGTAGTTGACAATCTTTAAGATAAGAAAATATTTTTTGGGTATCTGTATTTTCTTTTAGGGCATCTTTTAAGGAGTTGAGTATGCTATATTTGAGTCGTTTACTGTTATATTTGGGACACTGTATTAAAAAATGTTTTACCGTTAGAACACTGTTGCACACTTCACACACTGGTTTATTTTTGCGCTATAATCAATAGTCATGAGTTAGTCGTGTATGGCTGATACGTAGATGGGCAAGTATCACTTGCTTTATTTTGTCTTTTATTTTTGGTTTTCAAAGATGTGGATACTTGTTGACTTCGTATAGCCTTGATGAAGTGTTGTTCCAAGTTTGTTGCCATTCTTGAATAATTTTTTGTTTTAAGTATAGTTTTAAATCGTTTTGTACCAATATGTTACTTTCTTTAGACATCGGGTTAGTTGGTGCGTTTTTAGCTAGTTTATCTACAACTTCAATTCCGACATGAGAAGGTACCTATTAAAAGTGAACTTGGATGTTCTTTTTTTTAATAAGAAGTAGAAGGGGGTTGTCACAGTCTAATTAAGTCAGTGAGGATAATGAACTTGGAGAATCTGTGATGAATATACATCTTTCTTTGTTTTTGTTTTGCACTAATGATAGTGCTTTTAGAATTGCGAATAATTCAGCTGAAAAGATTGTTGTAATTGACAACAATTTGAAACTAACTGAGGAGTCTTCCGAATAAATTGCTGCTCCAACTCTGTCTTCTTTTTGACGCGTTGGTGTATACGTTGTAGATATTGCCATATCTGTTTAATAGTGTATAAAACTTTTGTTTAATGACGATTGATGATATCTCTGATTTTCTTAGGTTTGTTAGACTGATGTCGATAGCAGAAATAGATATTGTCCATGGTGCAGCATTGTGGACTAAGGAGGTATCATAGGTTTTTGGAAATTAAAAATTTAATTTGGATAAGTGTGATTGTATACGAAAGTAAAAATGATAATCAATTTGATGTGTTTGTTGAAATTTATTTGTAAATCGATCAACAAAAACGTTATGCAGTACTGGATTATTTCGGTTTGATGACACTGCTGCTGCATATGTTAGACTTGGATTATTGTCTTCTGAAAGAAAAAGGAAGTTCTCCAATTTCCCAACACAGATTTTGAAGGGGGCTTGTATAGTAAATAAATACGTAGACATCTATTTTGGATAATATCCAGTGACTTTAAATGTGTTTTTTTGGAGGAGTTGTAGACGATGGCTCCGTAGTCAAGTTTTGATCGAATTATGGATTTGTAAATAAGTATTAAACTTAAATAATCAGCACTCCAAGGCAAGTGATCGTAGTTAATTTATACCAGGTAGACAGGATTTTTTCAGCTGTTAAATATGTGTCTTCCAAGTTAATTTTTATCAAACGTTATACACAAGAATCGGATTTCTTCTAAACAATCTAGTTTTTGTTCGTGTAGATATAATTCTTTTGATTGGATTTGATTTCTCTTGGAGAAACAGACTGCTTTCATTTTTGAAGTGTTAAACTGAAGTCCACTTATAGTTGACCATTTCTCAATGTGTGTTAACGCTTTTTGAACGTGATTGTGAATTTTTGTTATGTTTTTTCCTCTACAGAAAAGAACTAGGTCGTCAGCGTATAATCTAGCTTTGACGGGGTTTTTAATTTGTGTTAATATCAAATTTATTGCTACTAAGAATAAAGTTGTACTTAAGTTTGATCCTTGTGGTATACCATTTTGTTGATTTTTTTTTGAGAATATGCTCAAACTTGAAATTTTCTGTTTTCAAGAAAATTTGAAATGTATTTTAATATGTTACCCCTTATTAACAAGTTGCTAAGTGTTTTAATGCTGAATATTTCCAAACTGTATCATATGCTTTGCTTGTATCAAAAAATATTTCAACACAGTGCTGTTTTATTGCGAATGCTTTGTGGATTTTTGATTCTAAGTCAACAAGCTTGTCTAAAGTTGAGCGATGTTTTCGGAAACCACATTGTTCTGAAATAATTAATTTATTTGATTCTAAATACCACTAAAGCCTATTGTTTATTATCTTTTCTAATACTTTACCTATGCTACATGTGAGTGATATCGGTCGGTATGTTTGTGGATCTGATTTTGGTTTAGTTGGTTTTAGAATAGGTATTATGATTGAATTTTTCAATGATTTAGGAAACACGCTTCTGGATAGGATTACATGATAGATTTTGAGTAGATGTTCTATAGATTGAGGGCCTAAATTTTTAACAAATATAAACGGTATATTGTCGGGTCTAGGACAAGTGTTGTAACAATTCTGAAATATATTTTTTAATCATCCTCTGTTATTGGTATATTTAGATCGTTATTGTTTTGATCGAAAGATTCTATAGAATTTTTTTATTCTTTTATTTTGATATCTAAGAAATTTTTTTCTGCTTCTTTGCAGTCATGATCCCACCAAGGTACCGACTGATGTTTGTGATCGTACTTAATTATTCCAAAGTACTTATTTGCTGATTTAGTAATAACGTTTGTCAGAGAGTATATTGGTTTCTCTATATCTACATTTTCATTTAGGTTTTGCAGATTGTTTCCAATGTAATTTTGAAATTCTGTCCAATTTGCATCATTTAAGTTCCATTTTAGTTGTTGCGGGGTAGTTGATTGTAGTTCATTGCTTATTATGATAGGGTAGTGATCACTATCATATATATCTAGTAACACATCCCACGTAAGAGTATGTGTAATTGATGGTTCGCAAATACATAAATCTATACTAGAGCCATTACCTGTTCTTATGTCAAAGCGCGTATGTTGTCTGTCGTTAAGGATATTTAAGTTGACTTCTATTATTTTTTCCATTTTTAGACCTAGAGATGTTAGTATTGCTGAATCCCATAACGGATTATGTGCATTGAAATCTCCAATTATTATCCGTGGAGCAGGTAGTTGATTTAATAGGTTTGAAATTTCTTTTGAAACTGGTTCCTTATTGGAGGAATGTAAATATTGTAAATTGAAAAAGAAATTGTGTCTGTGACTCTAATTCCTATTGCTTCGATAGTTGTGAGTTTTATTGCTTTAACGTCAAAGTCATCTTTGATGTAGATTGCTACCCCTCCGCTAACAATTTTCGCATTTTCTTGATTTCTAAAGAAACTTGAAATTCTTTAAGTCGTGAGCTTTGTTGTTTTTGAAGTTGGTTTCTTGTAAACATATCAAACTGGGTTTATGTTTTAAAATTAATAGTTTTAACATTTTTAAATGGGTATAATACCCATTTATGTTCCATTGAATTAGAGAGTTGAAAATAATATATTAATAAGTTTCTTTACTTTCTTTCTTGACTTAAGTATTGTTTGTCTCGTTTTTAGGAGTCAAATTTCAGACAACTGGACTATTTGGTGAAACCTCAAAGTCCTGTATAAGGACCATTGGAATTTTTCACCAAAAAACTGCGCTATCGTGCATTTACAAATCGTGTATAGATACGGTTTAAATATAGATATTTAATTTATTAATTACATTTTTGTAGTCTGTAATTTTAAACACTTTTTTATCTACCAGGTTATTTTCTAAATCCTTTTATTACTTTGTGTTTCTACGTATGTTTATACGTGTAAATATTTTCTGTCCTGAAAAATAATCTCTTTCAAAATTACTTTTTTGCTGATTATCATAACAATTGAACTTTACGTTAGTAAAGTATGTTTATGTTAGTACTTTACTAAATTAATTCATTTCTCATACACTTACAACGTGATAATGTTTTTCTACTTTTAACTCTGACACATACATCCTATAATGCTTTTCTTGTAAATTTCTTTTCATACGATACAAAACGAGAGCAAAATATTTTCTCGCAAGTGAAGAGCTCCAGAACAAATTATTAATTACTGTAATGGATATCCATGTTTTCGTTACAAGAAAAGTTCCCTTTCTCTATAATCTGATCCCGACATGAGAAATGTCCAGCTTTGTCAGAAAAACAATTAAATATCTCATAACAAAAGTATAATGGTTCGTATAATAGCTATCCTTTGTATATCGTGAAAATTATTTCCTGTTGGTTGGAATTCCGGGCTGTAGTATATTATTTCCAAAAGTAATTAACAAAAAAGAAAGAATCTAAATACGTACAACTGTGGTCAAAATTAAAAATACAAAAGTCTTTAAGAATACTAAATTTATTAATAATAATACCTTTTCTTTTTCTTCTTCTACTCTTATTTAGTCACATTGCCTGTTTTTTTAACGTTAGTTGTTTATATTTTTGCAATATTATTATTCCATTTTATCTAAGGTAGTAGAGGAGATGAGGGCATTAAAGAATACCATTAAGATTTCTAAAAATAACTTAATATTTTTTCAATAAAAATTTCCGAAATCATCATGATCCCATACTACAACTAATGCAATGACTTATCACTTATATGAAACAAAATATTTATTACAAAAAGAAAAAATAGTCGGGTAATATGGAATACGTATTATAATCATGGAAAAAAATAAGAGTTTATATAACATTAACGAAAGGAAATATTTTCAAGTATAAAAACCATATTTTTAAGATTATATGCTAGTCATTACTGCTTTTACTGTATTTAGAAAAATCACACACATAAGCCTTTCTTTGTTCCGGTACAGTCAAGGTGACCCCACAAAGAACATCTTAAGCATTGAATTAAAATATTTCCTCGTTCATCTTCGGTGAACTTTCCATTACATAAAAATTTCTGTCTTTGTTTCCTGGTTCTTTGACTGATGGCATGAATTCCATTACAGGTGATACATCAAAGTAGAATGATCCATTATTGCTTACACTAAAATGATCTAATTTGAAGAGGGTAGTCCTAAATTTAATTTCTTAAGAGGATGTCTTTGAATATTTGCCTTGTTTTAAAGCTGCTGGTTCTTTTTTTCTGGTCTTTTATTTTATTTAGTTTAGATCTTTTTTATATGAAAAATAGGTTATTATAGAAGAGGATCCAGCTTTTCTGCCTTTATTTGACTTCTGCTATTTTAAAATGGTGGTGATGTCTCTTTCGGTAGGACAAAAGGTTTTGACTTAAAATCATCAGAGGAAGAACAGGATTGAAATTAATCAGAAATGGTAGAGAAAAAAAAAGAGAGGGTCATTAGTTGGTCTCGTAGTTTCAATACTAGGAATAGTGAGTGTAGAAGCAATGAAATCTTCACTGTTCAAAACATTTGTACTAACAGGATAAATACTAGTCATTTTCAAGCCGTTTACTGCTATGCTCCTGCGTTGTATTTTGAGGTAAGCCTTGCCAAACAATTCCATCATATCAAAAACACTCAAGAGACTTAAACTATGTCTTAAAAAGATCTCACTTCTTTATTCTTTTTCTTCTTCTTTGAATGCCGTGCCCAAGATTTAAGCGTGGGTAGCTTCCATGACAATTTGCCGATATCGTTCTCGATCTTGCGCGGCATGTAATAATTCATCTGCTGATAAGCCAGTCCATTGACCAAAGTCTCGCAGCCATGAATATTTCTTCCTACCAATTCCTTTTTTTCCGTCGATCTTTCCGTTGAGTATCAACTGCATTACCCTGTATCTGCTTCCTCTCATTATATGCCCCAGATATTCAAGTTTTCTCTTTTTTATCATCTTCATTAAGTCGCCTTTATTATAGTGAGACTTTAATAGACCCATACAGATTTTGTCTAATGGCTGGATTCTGTGTAAACTATGTGGGGGTAGACATAAAATCGTAAGATGATTTTCCCTTGCTAAATTAACTACATCAATGTACCTATCGCTTGTGAATTATGTGCCCGTCATGGAGAAGCAGAATAGGCGACTCAGCTGAAGGTTTTGTTACAGCAATGAAATGTTTAAACCATTTAGTGAAAATATTTGTCTTTATTTAACCAGACGGGTGGCATGACGCGATGGTCTCTGGAAGAGCACCTTTAAGAAGTTGTTCATTCCTGTTCTTTCTCGGAAATGTCACAAGAGGAGGAACAAAGTCACCTTCTGCACTCATACTGGGAATAATAGTCACGATAGAACCACTTTCAGCCAAAGTAAGCGACCCAATTTATCTCTTTCCTTTTAGGCCTATTACATGAGGAATGTTACTTTGAGCAATAGATAAACCTGTTTCGTCAACATTATATATCCAACTAGGAGGATAGTTGTGTTTTTGAAAAATAATATCGACACATATTCTTACGTGGGTCCTAGCCTCCTCAAGAATTTCTCTCCAGTCGTCCCTATCCATCGCCTTTCTCCACCAAGCACGTATTCCCATATTTTTCATGTTTTCGTCGATGTCAACTTTGTTCTGGGTCTTTCTCATCTTCTCTGACCAATGGGTCTATCAAGGAGCATTTTTCTAGCTGGGTCATTTTGTTCCATCCGCATTACATGCCCTATCCACCTCAGATACCTTATCTTAATATATTTCACGATATCAGGTTCCTGGTATATTTTATAAAGTTCGAAGTTGTATCGTCTTCCTCACACTCCATTGTCATTCACTGCTCCATAGATTCGCATTAGTACTTTTCTTTCAAACATCCAAACATGTTTTCTTTATGTTTTGTTAGAGTCTAGGTCTCTGAATCATATGTTAGAACTGGGCGTATTTTTTTAGAGTTTTATTTTTGTATTTCTTGATATAATTGTGGATTTAAGGAGGGAATTAAGCCCAAAATACCATCTGTTGGCCGTGAAAATTCTGACGGTTTATCTACTTATTTACAAAATTCTCTAGTTCTTTCAAGAGATGTACCCACGAGATTACGGACTGAAAGATTGGGGTTCATTTACATAAAAGCGTCAATCCAGTCTTTGCCAGCAGATTCGTCTTCAAATGAATGGGGATGTTATTGTGAACTACCGATTGATAGTCAAGACTGCAGACACCTTTTTTGTAAGCCCATAGAAGCTTCTATCTTAATTAAATATTTTCGCAACTCATCTACTTTTTTAAGAAAAACTGGTATACGACCAAAAGTAGTTAAGACTGCTATCAGTGCATTATTCTCCTTACTGTTGACAAGGCAGAAGAGAGACACTCTGGGAACCTGAAATTGCTTGGACGCCTTAAGGTACCACATCTTTTTCTCACGAACAGATTGTATAGGTTTAGCCGTTTAGCCTCCGAAGCTTTCACTTCTTTCTCTCACCTTCTTTCGACTTCTTTCTCGACATATCTGAAAAAATTAAACAAAGCCCATTTGACACCCTTAATACAAATGAACGGGGCAGATTTATATAGATAAAATACATCTGAAACACATGATTAACTACACTGTAGTCTTATTTCAAATAACAGAAAACATTTTTTGTTTCGTTCCAATCACTTCAGCTTTTAAAAAAATTAGTTTGGTTTTAAATTAGGCTACATTACGTTTTATACAATTATTAATTGTTGTTTAGTTTTGCCATTATACTAAAAAACTCGTTTTTTAACTTTACTTTTATTCATTATATTTCTTCGGTTTATTCTTTTATATCGAGTATTATGAAATACCTACTGTTCAATAATAACTGACACGCCAACTTTAAACTGATGGAAAAGAATATTAGCTAACAAACGACCGCGCTATGCAAAACTACACTTTTTTTACTTTACATTATGATTAACCTATATGTTTAAATCAAATATATAGTGGGATTAAAATATTTAAAAACTTACCTGCAAAAACTTTTGAAGATCACAAACTTTTTTCTGTAGCGCTTGTACAGCAACAACAAGCGGTCGAATCTAATTGCATAACAATGATGGGAGTATTATTTGGTAATTCATGGTTATTCACATGATAGCAGTACCTAAACTCGGTATTCCATATTTTCCGACTATTCCGTAATACCATCTCCTTTCTATTTGCCTATAGTTAAAGTCACATTGAGTGTGCAGTACGGCTAAGAAAGTGGGAATGCTATTCTTATGGAACATAAACGCACAGAATTGTCTGTCAGCGTTTGCCAGCTGTTGATTTCACACTCAAGAGCGTTGGACAGAACCGGTTTATCCAAATATGTAATCCCAGATGTTTAAATTACATTTTTTGCCTTATTATTTTTCCGTCTATTGCGTACTTTGCCTTTGTTTTAAGTCAGCATTGGGTGGAATGAGTAGCTGTTCGTATTTAGTTTCACAGTCGTTCTTAAGCCCAAACCAAAATGGAGGGTTGATGGGTCAGGTTACCATTGTAAACTAAAACAAGGCTCAAAGAAACAATACAAAGCCTCGAAATCCAACGGATACCAGAATGAATGATAGCTTGTATTTGTAAGACATGGTGGCATGAGGCTTGTTCAGTGGATAAAGGTATCGACGCTTTTGTTTTGTGACGATTGCTGGATTATGTCTAGTGCATGCTTTTAACCTACTGCATGCGTCCTCTTAACCCCCATATATCTCAAAAGCAAACAAAGGAAATTTTTTTCTAATTTAAATTTAATAGTAAAATACTTTGATGGTTATTAACCAACGTTTATCAGCCTTTGCCGAATTTTTTCGTCAGATAAGTGGTTACTCTTACTTCGCTTGCTTCGCTGTGTATTTCTCGTACCATTATTACAAACTTTTTTTTTCAATTTTAACTGCTACGTACATTATACATATATACCTTTTCTGTAAATTAATTTTTAAGAAATATAAAATAAAAGCGGAAGATTTCCTAACAAGTGGAGATTTCTGAGCGTAAATTAAATTATTAACTACTGTAATAGATACCAATGATTTTGTTTCAAGAGAGATTGCCTCTCAACATAATCCGATCACGGCGTGAGAAATGTTCAGCTTTATCAGAAAAATAATTAAATATCGCATAACAAACGAATAATAGTTCGTACAATACTTATTCTTTATATATTCTGAAAATAATATCATCTTGATTTGAATTGCTTACTATTTTATTATATTACATATTATAATATTGTATTATCTTATACTATTTGTAAAAGCAATCAACAACAAAAAGAAAGAATTTAAATAAGTAGTGTAACGATGTTCTGATCGTTTAACAGTTCGAACCGTGGGAGTGTCAATATTTGCGCATCCACTTCTACAACGTGACGGCGTTGTACGCCGTCACGAAGTGGGATTCGCAACGGCTATTTAAGGCGTGTGAATAGCGGAATTAGACAGTCTTGTAGCTAGCGCTCTAGGCTCCCTGACTCGCCGGAGTAGTGAACCTGCGAGCCAACCCGGACACAGAGATTTCCGTATTGAGGATCATACTTTGTCCTTAACCAAGCGGAACCCATCGGCATTGTGTATTGAACATTACCGTGGGTCTGCTATTTCATTTCTTTATGAGTAATAATTAGTTTCTTTTCTTTTACAGATGTTCACCGGGGAACTCATTCATCGCGGGACCCAGACGGGGACGCAGAATTCATTTTATTTTTATTTTATAAGTATCCAACGTAGAATTCCTTTTTTATTTTTATTTATTGTATATAAACTAAATTAATAGATTTATTTTTATTTCAAACCTGTGTTTTACTGAAACTTACCGAAAGAGCTACCCATCACAGTACAACGTTCAAAATTAAAAAGAATAAATACTTTAATAAGAATATTCTTTTCTATAATAGAATTATATACTTACTTTATTCAGACATATTGTCTATTTTTCTTCGATGTTATCTTTTATGCCTTTGAAAAATTAATATTTCATCTCTTTGTATTTCTATATGTGCTTCTTCTAATTAGTGTCTTTTCTCGGAGTATTTTAATAGTCTATTCTCCTTTTTAACCCTACCATTCTGCTTTCCGCCATTCTTGTGACGGAAACACAGAAATCTTAGACTTCTTAATAATTAAAATTAACTTATTTTCCATGCGTTTGATTTTAAATATTTGGTAAACATGAGAATATAATTGTTATAGTAAACAACTAGATATTTACTGTTTCCTACCTTGCAATTCAGATATTTAAAAGTAAATGTACACAATTCATATTTCAATACGAGTGATACTATTGCTGATGACTTTCGTTATGTAAGTCACTACCAGACCGGAATTAATTGTACATTTTGGAGAAATGTCAACATAAAAATCCAGTTGAACTTTTGTAGTTTGAGCCCATCGCTACATTCTATTCGGGTTCCATTGTTCCTTTCTATCTACATCCACTTATTTATATTGTCGATTCAGAATTTCTTTCTTATTTCATCTAAAAGAAATGGCCAGAGATAAAGATTTTTGAAGACAGATATACCAACATTACATATACAATATATAATTATCATCATTAGCCATTTTGCGTCCATTTCTGAACATAGGCCTGCCGTAACTATTTCCATTCGATCCAATGTTGAGCACCCTGAATCCAGTTGTGTTGGATGCGCTTGTTGTTGTTTGACCTCCTTGTAGAAGGACCCTCGATTACGATAAGCATCGTTTCTAGGTCTCCATTCTAAAATTTTCTTGATCAATCTGCCATCTCTGAATCTACTAACATGTCCTGCCCACAAACACACAAAATAATCAAAATTTGATATAATCCTGAGGGTAAAAGCACAATCCTCAAAATTTTCAACTAAAAGCATGGCTATTTGACTTCAAGATCGAGGTACAATAACACCACAGTATAGTAGAAAACCATACCTATACTGAGTCCCAAAAAATTCTTAAGGAAAATGTAGTCCTCAGACCAATTTGCAGCAGAGACTATTTCTTCTCCCTGCAGAATTTAAATCACCCATCAGTTTGAAAAAATATAATCGCTAAAACAATTTTGGTTAAAATAACAATTACTATTTTTAAAATAAATTTTTTAAATGATTTCTTTTTTTTTCTTAGATTTACCCGTTTTAGAGGTCTGTTGCTGTTTGTTACGGATAGCTCTTTTAGACAGCGGACTCAGCAAAAATTTAGTTTAATTAAAATAAAAATATATTTGGAACAAATAAATAACAATATAAAGTTATATCCAAGACAATAAAAATCAACTGCCAATCCTATGGCTACAATCTGGACGCACGGCTTGGCGACTCACTGTTTAATACCTGTGAAAAATAAAATATAATTAAATACAATATAATTAAGACGGTAATTACGGTGTATCAATACACTAGCAGCGAAGAAAGGAAAGGAAGGGTCAGAGGAAAAAAGATGGAACACCGATTAGCGCTCGGTCCAACGAGGAGCGGAAAGCGACTAATCAATACTTAGCCACGGAAAAAAATAGTTCTGTCTCAGATCAATACTCCAAGACTGGGTACGGCACTGCCACTAGATCAACACTCTAGCAGAAGCAGTTGGCTTTTAGTCAATACCTCAGGGCAAGTGGAGTTGTTATCAGATCAACACTCTGACGAAACTCCGGACAGTTGGCCTCCAGTCAACATTTAGAGGCCCGGTGGAGTTCCCACTAGATCATCACTCTTGCGGAACTCAAATATATGAGACGTACGCTGTTTTATACGATCGTCAGCATCCCATCTTCTTTAGCGCCCATCGATGGAGGTGGAACTTGCGGTGGGAGTGCGTGTGTACGGAGGGCTAACGGGATGGAGGCGATGCACATCTTTAGATCTTAACTATTCTCCGTCACTCATTTCTTTCTATGATGTCTTCTTTATATAAACCTTTCTCTCTCAAGTTCTCCGCCACACAGCTCTTTCATCTTGTTCTCGGTTTTTCTATACTTTGCTTTTCCTTATTGTTTCTCTTACTTCGGTCGATCTCCTTCAAAACAAAATTCAAGAGCTAGGTTTATCCTTATCACCAAACACATCTAAAATTATTAAATTTAGCAAAAAAGCAACCTCCCACGCTCCACTAATCTCAGTCAACAACGATCCCGTATCTGCAGTGGATATTTGTAAAATTCTGAGAATGCTTTTTGATTCTCGACTAAACTGGAAACATCACATAGCTCTTACCAAAGGCTACTGACTTAAGCAAATTAAACTATTAAAAACTCTTTTACACTTTTGTTGATTTGCTGATGAGAATGTACTTCTTACAGTCTACAGAGCTTTGATACGATCCAAAATAGATAATTGCTACTTTATTTACATATCTGCCTCTAAATCTGAGTTAAACTATTAAAGTGTATCCAAAATAGAAGACAATATCTACTTCTATCATATACTACCACTACATCAAACAATCTTTCTAACCCCATTTACCATTTTACTACCTCTGTACCTGATTATTTTATTAGCAACTCCTCTTTCACAGTTATACAGTAATTCCCGCAGTTACTCGCTCGTCTATTAAAGAACACTAACTTATCCCTCACTCTGCCCATCTCTTCTCCACCCACTCCTCCCTGGACCAAACACCTTCCTTTGTTTAACACCTCCCTTACCATTTACAGCACATCTGACACACACCCTTCTCTTATCAAGGACGCCTTCCTAGAAATACTAGACTAAACATCTTTTGATTTAGTTTTTTTTTCTGATGTTACTAACAATTCTTGCGAAGTAGGATATCCAATTACTACTTAAAAAAGATATTATAAGTTTCACTCGGTTGCCCTCATCATGCAGCATTCAAACAGGAAAACTGTTTAGCATCCTCCAAGCTTATACATTCAGATTTACCTCATTCTAAAATGTAGCAATTTGCACCTATTCCCTTTCCTTCATATTCTCATTAAAATCAATATTTTTACTGATAATTTACTAGTTCAGATTATACATGACATGTACCAACTTCTTTAGGCTCAAGAAACAAAAGTTATACTTTTCTGGCTTCCATCGCATATTGGCCTTGTTGATAGCGAAACTGCTGATCGTCATGCTAAAGAAGCGGTTACTTAATTAATTAGCCAAATAACGATCCGACTAAGCAAAAACCTTAAAGATAAGTTTAAAAAATCAATTCCAGAATCTTGGCAAACTCAGTGGAATAACTGTGATACAGTCCTACGCAGAATTCAACCTAAAATTATCCAGCCAAGTTTTACTAACCACTAATCCAATGTCCACCAATCAACGTTCAGAGCTGCAATCTCAAAAGTGAAAATAGCTGTGATGATTACCAACCTCCTTAGAGGAGACGGTACCTAAAGAAAAAGAAGAAGAATCAACATCCAACATGTCAACAGTGCCATTGTGCATTTACCGTAAACCATATATTAACGGACTGATGTCAGCCATGCCCGGAAAAATAACTTGAAGACACCACTTGCTATCCCAGTGAATACGCCAAAGTACTACAGTTCCTCAAAGACACTAATCTTTTTAATAAAATTTAATACCTATACACACCAGTTTATATGTCAGAGAGTTTTACAAACCTTAATTTCAAAGCATTTTTAGGTAGTTTTAAAAACAGATTTGAAAATTTCCCAGTAAAATTGATCGTTTTTCTGTTATTATACGTTGAGTTTTTAAAATGTTTCATTAAATACGAAATTGCCACCTTTAATGAGTTCTAACTCGGTTTGTATTATGGTCACAACCAAAATAAACAAAGTAATCTCTTTGATTTTTTACACCTACAGCTTATATTAAGCAACATTTTATCCGCTAACAGTTTTATAAAAAAAAGGTAAAGGTTTTAAGATTTGTGAAAAATCGATTGAAAACATACGCAAAATCGACATTTTCAATCATGAAAAAATCTAAAAGTATTGATATTTAGAAAAAATTGTATGGACAGTATTTTGCTTAGAATATATTTTTCTATCGATTCTTAAAGTTATTTTCAATATAAATGTACCAACCCCAGTTGGGGTTATTTCCATCGCCAATGTAAAAGCACATTTTAGCATAGAGTTTATTTTGAAGTTAAGGGTAAATAGAGGTGTTAATTCTAAAATTTCATCAAAATCGATGCGTCTTGATGAAAATCGAAGGTTATACCACATTTTTACCGTGATACACTGGACTAGTTCTAATTATGCTGAGTAATAAAGCTTTATGTTTCATTTACTAATATTTCAGCACTACAACACCGAAATAACATTGATTGAATAGATAATAAATTTGGACCTGTATCATAAATTAAAACGACTGGAATTGAATATGACATGAATGTATAATATAATCATTGAAATATGTGCAATACAGTTTTGCTTAAGGACAAAGAGCTTAAAGCTCTTTGTAATTCACTGTTGGACGATCTGGTCTATTTCAGATTCCTTGAGCTCAGATTAATTGCGACATCACGTCCCGGCTGGCATCGTTTAATGGTGGCAAGACAGTGTCAACGCGTTCTCCGTCGCTTCAAAATGCTTCCGCTTGCTTTCTCCGAGATTTTCCCGGGCAGAGAGGTAGTTATGGAGAATTGATGGGATACAAACCAATGAAATATTTTCAAATATTGGTCAAAGGGCTAGCAAACAGCCACGACTCAGCTATTTAATATTATATGACAATTAAAACCATAAAACCAACTAGCAATTAACAGTGAGTTAGATTCTGATATATTTAATTAATAACAAAGGACAACAAAAATTGTAAAAAAGAATATTATTATGTACTCGGTTTAAAAATGTATAAAAGCACAGTTTTTATGATACCTAGAAGATAAAAGAAACGGTCTTTCTTGACAGCGAAATATTTTGAATTACTCATTTTTGAAATCAAAATCAAACATCGGTAATTTTCAACATATACTCTTTAATAAAACCAGCATCAGTGAAATGTGATCTCTTTGCAATTTATAATGCAAAAACAAATCTTAATTTTAGGGCATCTTCGATCTTAGTATTAGCTTTAGTAAACATCGATTGTTGACCTTGAAGCGTAGATTTTAAAGATAACAATCTGTCAATTAATATATGTAATCTGTAATAAATATGGAACTCAACACAACAACTATGGATATCGCACGCGTATCACACAAAAATATGCACAGTACTTTAACAATCACTAAACTTCACAATCACTACTTTGCACTGAGGTCACGTGGAGCCCACGCACTCATTTTATATCGATAAGGAAAGTTCTAATCTAGACTCGAAAATGCTCGAAGCGCATGGAAGATTCTATTGTTCTCAAAAAAGTAATAGAGTATTTCAGTTTGTTTCAAAGAGGTGGCGTTACTGTCTATCTCTCTCGCTTGTTTAAGGCGGGTACACATTTGCGAGCAGAACTGTTCGCGAACCGTTTGTGAACGCTATATTCGTTAATGTGTACGGCAGAAAAAACCGCTTGCGTACTGTTTTATCGTGACTCGTCGCGAACCAAATTGTTGCGGTTTATTTCACGACTTCAAAGGAAGCTCGGCTTTCAGTTTGGACGGCGCTTACTAGACGCAGCGAACATTTTTATTGTGTCATCAAATCGACTTTGTGTGAATGACGTGTTCCTTCCTAGAGAGACGTGAGAAAACAGTAAACTGATTATTGTCATGGACGTATAAATAAAGATAAAATCTTTATTTATACGTCGATGATTACTGTACATAATTTTATTTTTGTTAAACAAGCAAAAACAGGAACATAAATCAGTACCCAAATTATAAATAAAATGAATCATTTCGCACATGTGTGTTCGTTGTTGGTTTGTCGCTTTCCATGGATCGAGATAAGTATGCGATTAGTACGATGTAAAATATTTTTCAAGGATCTGTACGCGTACTGTACGTATACCGTTCGGCTCGCATATGTGTACCCACCTTTATAGGCACGCGCTGCTCTTGAAATGACTTATAAATAGTAGTGTACGCATTTTAAAACTTCCGTAGAGGTATCAAGGGAAGTCTAAACGTCGGCTTTATGCAATAGTGGCTTAACTCAAAAATTGACAAAATTGAGTTAACACCACCAGAGGGCTTGAAAAAGCCCTAATTATTTTCTGTAAAACTGGCACAATAATAACAGCAAATATGTCCGCTAGACGTCACTAGTGTTGCTATGACATGTTGTTGGTTGAGATAAATTATTTCTTGCAGTACTGGCCCTTTTTACTTGTGCAATGAAAGTCGAACCGTGTCGATATCAAGTTTCTATGCAATACCGACACTTTTGAGTTGTTCCACTATAGCAGACCATTTTAGATATTTTCAAACTGTATCAGTGAGAATTTTTGAGTTGTATCACATTAAATAGAAGAAATAAATTTATTTAAAAATGTCAAATCAAAAAGGTTACTAGAAACTCGAGCATGAGTAATATAAGTAACAATATCAATATTATTTTAATGTATAATTCCAAATAATCGATTTACTAGAAAACTTTAGACGATTTTTTGTTTACATCTTCCGGTTTAAACAGAAATTAAACCCATTTTAGTTCATACCAACTGGTTCGCAAAGGAAGATCGTATATTTTAGGGCATTTTAGGGTTAAGACCTTTAGAGTTAAGGCTTGTCCGGACCAATGGAAAAGAAATATCAGAAAGTTTCTTAGAAATTCAGGCCAAAAATATACCAAATACTAACGGTAATCTTGCACAGCCTCGCAGTCTAGGTCCATCTTACAATCCATGTAGAATGAAACGTGATGAAAAATTCACGTTACAAGAAAGAACACAGATCTTTAAAAAATATTGGTCAATGGTAAATATAAATGAACATCTGTTATATTTTGAGATCCATGTCTATAACTAAACCAACATATCGATATTTTACATCAACGTAACACATCAATCCGTGGTTATAATCATGGTCTCTATTTGAAAAACCGTCATCAGTAAAAAATAAGAGTGTGCAAAAGATGTTTTATATCCGCAATTTGAGTTACTAATAGATGTATTCGAACTGTTATTGGGAAGAGGAAAAGTAGCTTTATAAGCAACGATCAAAGAGGTAAATATAGCATGCATAAAACATTTTGTAACGAAACTGTGAACAGGGTTGGTAAACACTTTTCTTTAATTCCGACAAAGGAGAGCCAATATTGTCGAAGTAGTACCTCAAAAAAATATATAGAACGAGGTAAAACATTTACAGATCTGTGCAACGATTATAAAGCTGATTACCAAAGAAACAATGATGAATTTGCAAAAATTGGTTTATATTGTAAACTTTTTAATTATGAATTTAAGTACACTATTGCATATAGCCGAAGAAAAGCTCTAAAAAGCATGATTTTTTTTCTGTGAAACATTGCGATCGCAGGCCCTATTGATACGTCCCGGTTGTCGGATGCGACTGGCGGGCCGTATATTTGATATGACTGGTCTAAAGTATTGTTTATTGTAATTTAAATATTTTAAATAGTACCTAATTTCGCGTCCGTGGGACAATGTGGATGAAAATATTGCGTACGATAACAACATTGATTTTGTAGAAACTGTCAGTGTCAGTCACGGCGTGAATGTAATTCTTTAAAAAAAGTACCTGTAAAGAAGAATCAAATGAAACATAGCAAGTAAATATCATCATCATCATGATCTTTTGTTCACTGCTGGACATAGGTCTCTTCACAGTTCTGTGCGTCTTGTTGCCATTTCTTAGATATTCGTTTAATTTCGTCCATCCAGCGTGTTGGTGGTTGTCCTCTGCTGCATTTGTCTTTTCTTGGGCGCCAGTCAATTAGTTTTCTGGTTTATCTTGAGTCTTTTAGTCTTGCTATGTGACCTGCCTAATTCTATTTCAGTTTGGCTATACGCTCAAAGACATCAGTGATACCTGTTTTTTTCGTTAGGTTTTGGTTCCTTATTTTGTCTTTTTTTGTCATGCCGAGAATTGATCTTTCCTTTCGCCTTTGTGCCACTCGCATTTTTAGTGCTGTTGTAAGTATCACTGTGTATAAAAATCTACATGATGAAATTAGGATTTGATGAAAAACTGTTGACACAAGCAATTTTTGATTTAATAGAAATTCCACTTTCAACTATATGTAAAATAGTTAAACGATATAGTTACAAATTTTTAAGACCTCCAGTGTAACGTTTCAATTAACCAATTGAACGTGACACTTGGTTGATTAAACGGGGGACACTCCGCTTGATACTTGTCGTCCCCCGTACTATATTATTCCAAAGCGACCTCACTAAATTAGAAATATTTTTAGTAGCCGTTCCACTCTATATAAGCCAATACAAATTTTTATTCGCTTTTTTCAATCTTATCACTACAATCATTCTGCCAATGAAACTTTAGTCGCACAAATTGGTTAGTGTCTTAGCCGTATACACGGCCACTACCGTGGGGAGCAAGAAATAGCCTACCACACTACCGTGGGGAGCAAACAATAGCCAACCGCACTACCTTGGAAAGCAAACAACAGCCAACCACACTACCTTGGCGAAAACAATCAGCAACCACCCATACTACCTTAAATCCACTGATGCATCAGAATATAATTTGAAACTCATTTACCAACCTGGGGACATAAGTGATTGCTATTATCTAGACCAACAACCGACGACAGCAGCTAACTTTCACAAAGATCGGAACTTTTCCTGAAGACCTAAACGACTTCTTCAGAATAAACTAAAGCTGAGTACTTTTTGTATACTTTAATTATTTTATACCGGCAACCGGCAGAATCTATCGAGTCTCAGTTTAAAAATTTATTTTTGTTTCACGTTCATAATAATATGAATTCTGTTTATTATTATTTAATAAATATATATACCTTTAATATGACTTCGTAAGTTTCTTTTCCTGTACCTTTCTGGGATTGGTGTGGGGAGAGAATGAACAGGGAACAAACCTAAAGCTGAGCAGTCGGGCAGAGCACCATTCTGATGGATGGAAAGGTGGGCGTTTTTCTCTTGAATGCCCCTAGGGATATTCGCCCCACGTTGGGCGCCATTTTGTAACGTCTTAATCTTTTTAAGACCAGGGCGTTAAGCAACACCACACTGCTGTAAGAAACGGGGGGAGAAATTCCTCCAATATACTTAAGGATATTCAAGAGAAAAACGCCCACCGTTCCATCCATCAGAATGGTGCTCTGCCCGACTGCTCAGCTTTAGGTTTGTTCCCTTTTCATTCTCTCCCCACACCAATTCCAGAAAGGTACAGGAAAAAAAACTTACGAAGTCATAGTTAAGGTATATATATTTATTAAATAATAATAAACAGAATTCATATTATTATGAACGTGAAACACAAATAAATTTTTAAACTGACACTCGAAAGATTCTGCCAGTTGCCTGTATAAAATAATTAAAGTATACAAAAAGTACTCAGCTAGATCACTATCGATGGAGCCGCTGTCAAAGGCAGTTGGTTTCATTGTAGTCCGAATTTTCATCAAATTCGTAATGTTTTTTCGTTTTTTGTCTTTTTCATGGACAATATGCAGTAGAGTAGCAGTGTGGAGTTTAAGTGCAGTTAATGAGGTTGGTTTAAGATCTTGACGGGAAAAGAGCTTGGGTGGTATTCTTCAAGGAACCGGCAAATTTATATGTGGTGAAGTGAATATTATACTCATATGTAATGTGTCAGTTTTATCTGAGTTAATCACCGATTTTGTTCGCGTTGTGTTTCACCTGAAGGGTTGGTAAGACGGCGTTTCGAACAGTTTAAAATATGTCCACATGGTTTCAAGCAGGAGCCTGAATTTTTGAAATGCCAAGCTTTGAAGATTTTATAATCCAGTGCCCAGCTTCCATCGTCTATTTGTTTTCCCTGGTCATTCCAGACCATCTTGTAGCTTTTAAGACGCATTTGTTTGTTTTGCAGTGTTTTTGAGTCCAGTTTCAACCCCAAAACATTTAAAGGATATATACTATTCAGTGTAATTAAAAATAGACATTTTTCATCAATAATTGCTTTCACGACAAGATAAACAGTTGTAATAAATAAAATTATAAATTTTATGGATTGACTAAATATCATATTAATTATTCTTATAAAGTTTTAAAATTTTATCTTGACATATGACAGTTAGCATTGTTTTCTTCGGATATTTGATACATATCTAACCATAAATTTTGAATTTGTTTTGTTTTTTTTAAAGGTTGTCTATAATGTAAACTCCATTGGAACATCTAGATAATTTCAATTTATTTATAATTAACACCATTGTAAGTTGTTTTTGTATTTTATTATTATTATTAGTATTTGTAACTATCTATGTGAAATAATAATAAATAAATATGTAATGTTTTCTCCCTAAACTAAGTGTAGTATTATTTCTTTTAAAAAGATTCTTACCCTTTTGATGTATTTTTTAGGAAAGAAAAGCCTATCTTTCCATCCAGCAGGAAGATTCTTGTAAGCGGCGTCCAATTTAAATAGCTTAGGAACCTTTTTGTATTGTGTTGTGCAGGAAATCCATGTAAGTACCTTTTTGATTCACTTTTTGTAGTTATCCCTTTCCAGTCCCCTTTTTTCATTCACTTACTCACGCCTAGCTCTCCAATTAAACCAAGAGTTTGCAAACGTTCCGGTTTGTTTTGCTTACCCTATCTCCAGCCTAGTAATTTCTGTCCCCAATTTTCAACCCCCTATAAGTAATACCCTATGTGGTAGGCAATATAACCGCTACAGTATACTTACGTTAATTTTAGATTTAACTCTGTTTTTATAAAGTTTTTTTAGTATTGATAATTCTAAAAATAACAACAAAATAGTTATTTTACATCAGTTATCAATGCAAGCATGCAGTAGAAGGGAGGGTCCTTGTAAGGTAAAATGAATTTAAAAATTTTTTAAATTAATTTTAGCATAAAATATGAGATATGTTCTACTTACTAACGGTATATACCTAAGTAAAAAAATATATTTTTAATTACATATTTATTCACAAAAAAACCAGCCGCCGCACACTATATTTTAAAACAGAACTATTAATTAAAACCAACAAATCTGAATGTTCTACTATATATATTACCGCAACTATATTTATTTATTTAAGATGATGATCTTGGTTTTTAAGTAAGTATTGTAGTTTATAATAAGAATAGTCTAAGAACGATGTAAGTACTATATTTGGTACTTTGAAGTCGGAGTTAAATTGTTGTTATTCGTCTAATAATCAGATGGTATTAAAGTGAATCGTAGGGCTCTAAATAAAAAATAAAACTCTAAATATAAAATCAGATGGATGGAATAAACAGAAATAATACTTTGCTTGAAAAACAAATCACCGCTCTACGGGAAAAGAAACATACTTTATTGACGCTAGAAACAAATAGGTAAGAATGTACTGCAATAAAGCTTGCGGTGGCACTCACACTACAAGCAAATAATCCATCATCTACCCACAATGTTGAACTTCATACTTTAGTTGCTATTTACTCATTTATTTACAGTATTTCTAGATATTTTATTGCAGACTAGTATAAACACGTGGACCAAATTCGATATCGAATAAACAGCTGGATAAAAAACCCCACACACCTACATGTGTCTAACTTTAAAACTAATACTATTTAAATGAAATTTTAAAAATAAATTATTATTTAAATGCGAATAAGCCACAATTAAAGGTTAAAGTACGTTTATTGTTGTTTCAATTTCCACTTTGGGAATCCGAAGTGGAATTTGAAACGTCAACAAACGTACTCTAACTTTTAATTGTTGCTTATTCCCATTTAACCGTTGCGGTTGGACCAATTACAAAAGGTTACGTGTTTAAAAATTTAAGGAAATAATTATATTAAGATTTTATTAACAATTCTGTGGAGAATTTTGAAACAGTTTGGGTTTATATTATAAAAGCTTTGTGTAAAAGAACTTTTAAAAAATATAGTGTTTAAATAATTACAAGAATTTATAAAAAGAATATTTTTCATTTGTCTATTTACACCACTTAAATAATTATTATTTTAAACGAAGAGACTAAAGAGATACAAAAGCAGGACGAGAGTGTTTAATTCAGTTAACACACGAACCAAACATACAGATTCTGCACTGTGCCCTCTAATAAATAGATATATAAAATGTTAACAAGTAAAATCATATTTTTGATTTTTGAAGTGAATACTTTTTAGCGCTCGGTATGAAGTTTTTGCACGGGTCCGAGATAATATTAAGCTTGACGCGAAATATCGAGACCTGTGCAGTAACCTTCCAGTATACATTAATGTGCACAATATATACGTATACACTATTATAAAAATAAAATAACGTTTAACAAACGTCATTTTATTTTTTATAACTTTTTTATAACAACTAGAGAGCAACTGGGTGAAAAAAAAAGATGATAAAAGTGTAATGAGAATAGTCTTCTTCTTCTTCGGCTTTTCCCATTATGAGTTCGCCGTTTTCGTCCTTTACAGCACTCTATTCTCCCAGTCACCTTCTCTGAGGTCTCTATCTATCATAGCATTTCCGATGTATGTTTTCCATCTTGTAGCAGGTCTTCTTCTCCGTCTTCTTCCCAGCGGGTCCCAGTTTAATATTCTTTTCGGCCACCTATGCTCTGGCATCGTTTGTACATGCCCATACCACTGCAGGGCTCTGTTTTCCAACTTTTTTGTAATTGAGCATTTTTCTTCCATTCTATTCCATATTTCCTCCGTTCTTATTCTATCCGCTCCTGTGATTTGTAGACATCTTCTCATAAAGTCCAGTTCACTATTCTTATTGTCCTGTTCTTATTTTATTTCGTATTGTTGTTGTCATTGGCCATACTTCCGCTCCATATAGGGTAATATTCATCACTATGCTTTGAAAGATCCTCTTTTGGTTTTCTTTGGTTAGAGTGTTGTTCCATATCACTCCATGAAGTGCTCTTGTGGCTTGTTTTCCCCGTGCTATTTTCATTTCCATATCTTTCATACTAGTACCATCTCGGCTAATCATTGACCCTAAATACTTAAAAGCCTTGATGAGAATAACAATAGTAAAAGTAACAATTTTATTTTTACAGTTATATATACTCCTTTGGACAGACGTTACTTAAACCGTGGCTATCATCACGTCTTTTTATTTACTTTTCACATGAATGACTGAAGTTTGATTCGCTGCCGAAGAGAAATTTTTGTTTTTTTGTTAAATCAATTATAACGAAATATAATCATATTCAAAATAAAGTAATTAAACATAAATACAAGATAATAATCAAAACGTAAATAATGAATAAATACTCTCTCTACTGGACTGAAAGCTCCAATCTAAAGTGGTTTTTGGTTTGTTCTTCTTTATGCTGAAAGCGAAACAAGTTTTGTGGCATGCGCGAAATTAACTTGACCAAGAAGGGAACCGCTGATTACCACGAAGAAATGGACAGGGATCTATATGAAGAATGGTTTGAGAAGACGTTACTTTCAAAATTGCCGAAAGGCAAAGGAAAAGTTTTCGCTTTGAATAACGCGTCATACCGCTCCCGCAAATTTTATTTTCCGAAAAAATTGTGTAACAAAAGGCAAATCAAGGATTAGCTAATCGAAAAGAACATTCTCTTCAAGGACAATTACCTAAAAAGTGAATTACTGGATACTGCGGCCGCATTTAGAGACGAGAGCGACAAGTACAAAATCGAAACAATTGCGGAAAAATAGGGCGTTAAGATTTTGAGACTGTCGCCTTACCATTGCGAGCTAAACCCGATTGAGATGGTGTTTATTCAAGTAAAAAGGTATGTGTAAAACGCGTTTTTAAAGAGCACTGGCATAATTCTGTGAACCACGCCAAGAAAGTAAAAGAAAAAATATTTACTGTGGACAATTTGTAGGAAGATATTGAAACTGTGCTAATTAATATAGGAAATTATTCAGAGGATGAGGACAATTTAGATATGGATTACGATGAGTATTAATTAACGAGAAATATCTCAGATTTATTGTATAGACTAAACTATTTATGTATACAGACATTTTTTATAGAAACAATTTTTGTTTTTTTTTGTTTATTCTCTTATTTAACTCGGTTAAATTCATGAGTAAAGATTTCTAAAACGAAGGGCGTACGGTCCTGATTTTTCAGTCTATCATCAAACTACCACACATCTACCACCGTGCCGACATAAGCGGCATCGCTGCGCGCCAGAAGACCAACACTACATTCTAACTGTGACTTCTACTATAGGACATAAGTTTTCCCAGGTACCAGGAGATTCGAAGATAATTATGGCTTACTTACTATAATTATATCCGCATTTTTTATAACTTAAGCTAATATGATCAATTAAAAAATATTTTTTCTACTTTTATTTTTTAAATGTAAAATATTATAATGTTAACAAGTGTAGATATTTAAAAAAAAACTACTAATATTGTAAAACATTTTTTTAGATAACGTCTATTATTATTTCATTATTAAATCAAATTATCTCAAAATAAAATACTAAAATATATATCTTAAACTAAACATTCCAGTCGAAGTATTTCTTGCTCCTCATTCTTTTTTAAAAGTGCTACGTCTCTGCATTTATTATCTTAGGAAATGTCGCATGCAGTTTTTGTATTCGGCGAAAACCTCTACTAAAAGCCTTCTTTTAATAAAAATCACTGACGTAAAAAGATCAGTTCTCTCAAATTTTAAAGTACCCAATATTAAAACATTTAACTTCGTGAGATTTAGAACTAAAAGTCATCTTAGCACTATATAGGGATATATATCGCGCTCAGGAGTAAGTCCCATTAACTTATTTATTTTTAGCACTTAAGCAAATCTCGTTTTTTTTTTAATATTGATAGTATGCTGTGTCATCAAAGTTTCGAACTTTTTATGATATCTTTCAGGAAACTTTTAAAGTTTACTAAAGTTAAGATATACAATGTTTTAACGTGTGGTCAAAAATGTATGATCTTTTTTGGTTTGAAAACAAATTATTGATTTTTAGCAGCTCTCAAAAGTAAGCAGTAATATTAACTTCAGTTTTCGTTTTATTTCTTTGTTTGTTGTGATTTTTAAAAGTGTTAGTCTAGTAAGTCTAGGTATAATAGAATTTAATAAATAAATGAATATAATGAAACATTTTGCAAAAAAAATTGCTCCAGAACAACATGGTTTCTTGCCTGGGTTATGTATAACTAGTAACCCTTACTTACCTTTATGTGAATATTGTGTGAATCCTTACCTTACGCCATCAAAACAAGTGCTTCAATTATTCGACTTGCGGTCATTGGAATAAAGAAGAAATATGCATTCTATTGTGTTTATTTATAATATTATTAACAATATTAAATATAAAACATGTGGTTTGATCAGCTTTATTAAGTTTCATGTACCAAAGGTCAATATAAGAGTGAACAGTAGTGACCTATTTTCTTGTAGTCCATAATATGCAATATCAGTGTAATGTGTTAATAAAAATCTGTGATACAGACCTCTTTAACTGTAGTGTAAGGGATATTCAGAAATGTTGTGGATAGATAATAATAGCCAGACTCAAATAATTTTAAAATTTTAATAAACTACATATATATTGTTATAATAAGTAATGAGCACTTCTTATATACTAAAAGGCTAAGCCCCTTTCTTGTGCGCAATACTCCTCCTAAACGGTGATAGATAGGAGAATAATTTTTTCGAATAATTAAACAGATTGTTGAGTAGATTCCCCCTAAGGTTTAAAATTAAAAAAATCCGAACCTGTTTAAAAATGGCGGCCATAAAATGAATTTTTCCTATAGTAAAGTATAGGAATTCAATATTATACACAATGCAACAACGCGTCAATTCTCGAATGCTGGAATGCACCAACAAGTGTTTCCACTTAAGGAATACCGATAATGACCACTCAAAATTCGGGATCCTCCTGTCTCCGATTTTAATTTATGGGGTCTGTTTTACACTATCTGATGAGTTGGTATTTTTTTATTTTTATGTTTAGTTAGAAAGTATTCTGTTTCCAACAAGTGCAGCGTGTGTGAGGTGTTGTGATTGATATTTAGAGATTTAGACTACGTTTAATACTTGAAGAATTAAATAATGAGGTAAGCTTTACTTTGTTTTTAATTTATTAGTTAAATATATATTATTAATTTTGTTGGGAATAAGCCACAATTTTACTTTAAATTAGGTTTATTTTAAATAAATAAATAAAAAATAAACTTACTATAAAGTAAAATTGTGGCGTATTCTCAAAAAAGTGGAACAGTAGGCGGTAGTGTAGACTAGCGCGGAGCATCATACTGTTTTCTGTATTTTTTAAATTTAAATAATATTTAAATATAAATTTAGTTAGTTAGTTAGTTAGAGTTCTCAAACCGACTTCTTTTTCTTAAACGTGGCATTTTACAATCTAAAATATGCAAAAAAAAGTTACTTCCAGTTTTACTTCCGTTTTTTTATTTAAGAGGGGCGGAGTCTAACAATCATATTGTTTCCGTTTCCTAATGTAAATCTTCCAGAAAATCCTAAAAAGCTACTGTATCGATTTTCAATTTAAAAAAATTGGCGTCGATACACTTTATTTTTAGGATTTTTGGAACATTTACACCAGGCGACGGAAACGATGGATCGTTAGACTCCGCCCCTCTTAAATATCAGCAAAAGTTACATCAAAACTGGATGTCGAGTTGGTCCGCTAGTTACATGTAATTACTACCTAGGTGGTGTTTGTAAGTTTTAATAATAAATAAATAATAATTTTAATGTAGGGTGAAGCTTGTCGGAACTGCCATATGAAAGTAAGAATTAAAAAAAACAAGTTAATTTGCAGAAAGCTTATTGATGCCACCCGGCGTTTTAAAAGTAACTCTAAAACGTCTATTGACGTAACCCGTCCTTAAAGAGTGAAAAAATTATTTTTTTTTAACAAATTTTTAGACAATTTCCCACCACCCTAAAGGCATGTCTTTTGGCGAGTTACTTTTTTGAAATTGGTGTTCGCCAAGAGCCATATTGTCCCATTAAATAAAATTAACAAAAATCCTATAAAAATAATTTTTATTATAACAAAAATTGTACTATTCTAATTCTAAACACTACACACTTAAACTCGGTTCGCTATCTCCAGTCCGAACTGTCTAGTGAATTAGTAATTATTTTTTTGCGAAGTTAGTTACTTTTTGACATACTCGAAGTGGCTGGAAATTACTATACAACCAAGCACACGTATTTATAGCCAATATTAATAGTAAACAAATTAAATAGTATATAAAATAGAACTTTACACATTACCGACAATCAATATTTATTTATTTGCACCATATGTAATAAATAGTTATGTTAAATTATAACAACTAAAATGTATCTTTTAAATATATACTACCCAAACTGTTATGGGGTTAGTATGCACTTCCACTATTTAGAATAATTCTTCTTTTTTTAAAGAAAGAAGTCTGTAATAGTAGTATACTTGAGCTATTAATACTGAGAAATAGGAATTGTTGTGTTAAAGGTTTCCGACAATGAATCTGTCAAAATATGCCCGAGCTAAGCGAATGGAGTTTACTAAACTATTAAAAAATATTATTTGCTGTCTGAATCTGAAGTTGCAGTGCTGTTATCGCTGTCATCATCTTCACCTGGTATGATTATAATTGGCTCTATTAAAACATATGAGTGTCATGTTCCCACATACAATGTTCTTCTTTAACTATATGGCCTACACATTTATCCTAATTCTCTGGAGTTACATGGAGGATTGCTTAAATCAGAAATTCTTTAATTTGACCGTTTTGTAATTGCGCGCTACTTCTCCTTTCACTTAAGACCTCAACAATAGAGTTACCACATAAGCAGAATGGAGGAGATCCGTGCCGTCAAAATAGCATGGCTATAGTTCGTGCCCCTCCAATTATAAAATTGGCAGGACCCTGGTCTACCTGGCTTTTTGACATACGACCGCAAGCATTTCCACTAACCCTACGAGTCCGACACCAAAATGAGGGTGGCGCGATGCATAAAGCATCGCGGGGCTCCACCCTCCTCATAGTACCTGTGTTGCGATTACGCCGCCCATCCGTTAGTCCCTCCCACGGGCGGACAGGCGACACAGGCAGAGGAATTTCCACCTCGCATGTAGACAGGTCGCCGCCGAGGATCTCTCCTCTACCACTCTTAAATCTCCGGAATGGTACGTGCCGAGACACCGGCGCCCCTAATGGTGGTGTAAGGCCAGAATAGGTGCGTTTGGGCTCAGCTCGTTCAACCTCACCTGGTTCTCTTAGAATGAGAGTAGAGTGGTCCCACGAGAGTCTCGTCTCGGATACTAGGAGTGTAGACCGGTGACCGCGACGCCTAAGCGCCTCGATTGCGTTTCTACAGACCCGACACCTCAAGCGACGGCTCTCTACCTCTCGATTCCTACCCATTAGTCGCCTCTTACGACAGGCAGGGCTTTCTGGCCTCGGTCGTATTCTTATCTCCGCGAGCCGAACGCAGTGCCAAAATAGCAAGAGATAAGTCACCAATCGGCAGAAGAAGTATCGGGCGACCGCGCAAAAGATGGATTGACAACCTTTGATAGAGATATTAATCCACCAATGAACAAGCAGAATCTTATAAAGAGGAAGAAGAAGTAGAGAAAGAAGATTTTCTGTATGCAGTCCCTTTTTCTGTTAAGAATTCTCGAATTCTTTCTTTCCGTCATGCCGTCGTTTGTAATTGTTTTGGTCTGCGAGTATGATAAAGCGCGTTGTTAATAATATCCACAGACCCAGTTTCAATTTTGTTAGGATTCTCGTAAACTACCGCTCAAATACTGCGAAAGTTGTTTCTTTATGATAATCTTCTGTTTGTTTCTTGACTTACATTGGAGCAATCCATCACCAAGGAACCCTGTATCACTTCCTGTATGATTAATAAAATATCAAAAGTTCATTTCGCGCATAGTCTTGATAAATACTCTACGAAATATCTTGGGTAAGAAGTAATTGTTTTTGAAGTCTTGAGAAATTTTTTGAATTTCACTCCGGAAATAAAATGAATGAATTTTTCGACGTATTTTTAAGCATACGATAAATACAACTAATAGATAATTTTAATAAACTGCTACAAATGTCAACCGCTTAGCTAATATTTGATGCTATTTTTTTGCCGAAATTTCCTTCATAAATGTTTCGTATCATCTTTTCGTCTGACGTTAATATTGTCCGTCTCTTTTGCGGTTTTTATTTTTAGAAACAACATCAGAATTTTGGTGTCATCTCTTGGAACTACTCGGTTGTTCGTGCGTAATTCAACAATCACTAGTCAATAGTGAATTTAGTCAATAGTACAATATTTAAATAAAATAAAATAAAATAAAAATATTGTACCTACATAAATGTATAATTTTAATAAGCTTTAAGCTTTAATGTTTTGTCAAATTAAAAATTTAATGGATTAACCTCATGTTGTAAGTTTTTATAATAGTTTTATACAATGTTATTTAATTCTAATTTCATTGTATTTACTAATACCATATTTTAGCATATCCTGAAGAAGCAAATAAATTTTGCGAAAGCTTGATATAAGAACTTAGAGTTTCACTTTCCTGCCCTATTAATGACTGCAACCTCAAAATAAAACTTTATTTTACATAACGTGTCAGTCAATAATACCTAACTACTTTATATGTTTATGCTTTATGTGTTTCGAGATTAAAAATTTGTCCAGGTTACAAGGTTACGCAAAAATGGTTGCTTTTATAACAAATATGTACATTATTTATATATACAAGGTGGTCCAGAATTATGTACATTAATTTCTAGAGCTCATAGTACGTCCAAAAATAAGGGTACTTCTTTATGTACACTTTTTTATAAAACTGAATAATAAGGGAGATACAATCCTTTAAAGGGGTGAATTGAAATTCTTATTTTTTCAAATATCTTCCAAACAGTTTTGAATACGGAGTTCATATTTTGGGAGTGATTATAAGACATTAGGATAATTAATTTCAGGTCACCACCTACCACATCCTATATTAATACAGGGTAGTTTTGGAGGGTAAGTGGGGGTTATTGCGTCACATGTTTTTTAATTTTTACATATTTTAAAAAAATATTTTAAAAATTGTTTTCTTAGACTTTTCTACGCAAAAAAGGTGCTCTTGTAATATTTCGATAGATATCACCGTTTTCGATTTATTTAAACTCGAAGGTATACATGTATTTTATTGTAATCGTTACATTTCTTAATATTCATCAAGTATGCTTTACAATTGACACTTGTGTTAGCAACAACACTTTAATCTCAAGTAGTCTATGAATTGTCAGTGACGTTTAATAACAATTAAATTATTTTATCTACACTTTTATTGTACTCGACAGTGAAATTTGTTTACCACGTCTCTTTTGCTATATTTTTAAATTTGTTTGCCCGCCATATGGCACACTATTCAAATTCTGAGATGACAGACATACTTTTAGTATTAGGGGAATGTTCGAAAAATGCCGCTGCCGCTGTAAGACGCTACAGAGAAAAGTATAACAGAAATATTCCCAATGCCAGGACTTTTGTAAGTACTGAACGACGACTGAGAGAAACCGGTTGTCTTCAAAGAAGGAATACAGATGCTGGTCGTCGTAAAGAAGCAAGAAATGTTCGCGTTGAACAGTAAATATTGGATGCTGTAATAAATGACCCCACAATAAGTACACGCAGGTTAGGATTAAGAACGAATATTTCCCATTAAAGTGTTTTAAGAGTTCTGCATGAAGAGCAATTACATCCTTACCACTATCGACAAGTGCAGGAATTGTTACCTGACGATATGCCACTTAGAGTTGATTTTTGTGAAGTATTGCAAAATAAAGTTCAAACTGCACCAAATTTTTTAAGCAACATTCTGTTTACAGACGAGGCCATATTTACAAGACAAGGTATGTTCAATTCTAGAAATATGCACTTATGGGCTGAAGTAAATCCAAGGGCTACAATGGAAACTCACTTCCAACACACGTTCAAGATAAACGTTTGGGCAGCTACTTTAGGAAATAGTTTCATAGGATACCACATCTTTCCCGGAAATTTAAATGGTAACATGTATTAAAATTTTCTAGACAATATTGTACATGATATTTTGAAAGATAT
This sequence comes from Diabrotica undecimpunctata, assembly GCF_040954645.1. Taxonomy (NCBI): domain Eukaryota; kingdom Metazoa; phylum Arthropoda; class Insecta; order Coleoptera; family Chrysomelidae; genus Diabrotica; species Diabrotica undecimpunctata. The sequence goes on along the minus strand of NC_092805.1, from coordinate 147,013,177 downwards.
TCCATTACAAATACGAAGAAACATGTGTTTCATGCATGATGGTGCTACACCACATTACACAAGAATTTGTAGAAGGTGGTTACATGAACATTTCTCTGATATGTGGATAGGCCGGGGTGCGGATGCACCGATTCATTGGCCTGCTCGTAGTTGTAATCTTAATCCAATGGACTTTACATTATGGAGTTATTTGAAATCAAAAGTGTATAACACTCCAATTAATACAGTAAATAAGTTAAGAGACAAAATTGAACAAGTATTTACCGATTTACAAAACGATCCAGTAACATTAAATGGATTAATGCGTTCGCTAAATAAACGAATTAGATTATGTATTCAACAAAATGGAGGACATTTTGAACAGTTGTTGTGAAATATTATTTTCGCCATTAATTAAATGTTAAGTATTAATTAAGTTTTCCATTAATTTGTAATATTATTGCTAACACAAGTGTCAATTCCAAAGCATACTTGATGAATATTAAGAAATGTAACGATTACAATAAAATATATATTTTATCGGTGATATCTATCGCAATATTACAAGAGCACCTATTTTTGCGTAGAAAAGTCTAAGGAAACAATTTTTAAAATATTTTTTTAAAATATGTAAAAATTAAAAAAACATGTGACGCAATAACCCCCACTTACCCTCCAAAACTACCCTGTATTAATATAGGAGGTAGTAGGTGGTGACATGAAATTAATTATCCTAATGTCTTATAATCACTCCCAAAATATGAACTCCGTATTCAAAACCGTTTGGAAGATATTTAAAAAAATAAGAATTTCAATTCACCCCTTTAAAGGGTTGTATCTCCCTTATTATTCAGTTTTATAAAAAAGTGTACATAAAGAAGTACCCTTATTTTTGGACGTACTATGAGCTCTAGAAATTAATGTACATAATTCTGGACCACCTTGTATATATAAATAATGTACATATTTGTTATAAAAGCAACCATTTTTGCGTAACCTTGTAACCTGGACAAATTTTTAATCTCGAAACAGATTTCAAACAAAAAAGCTTTTGAACTGCAGAACGTTTGTTTAGCTGCAAAACGTACACTTACATCAACATATCAACGTAATAGAAACTCATATTATATTCGTATTAAACCGAATGAAAAAGTGCATTCGCATGCTATCACATTTTAGTTTTTAAATTAAACGTTTATATATAAAGCTAGTAAATATATTAGATTTAAAAGCAAACAAAAATAAGTTTATTAAAACATAAAATTTTTAATATTGTTCGTAAAACTGTTAAAAAAATAAAATTAAAATTTACCTTTTAAAAAATAATGTATTTAAAAAGATTATCGACAGCAAATAAAATTACCATTAATAAAATAAAAATAATTACAAAAATTCAGTAATTATTAAGTAATCTAACTTAAGTAATTAAGTAAAAAGACTTCAGTAATCTAATAATTACTGAATTGGAAGAATTTGGCTAAGAAAACCCACTTTTAAAACCATAATGGCGAGTACAAAAACAGTAAGACATATACACCTGAGAATGTATATCACCAATTTCCATATCCCACAGCTCGAAAGAGGTCTATGGATTTGGGCAGAGACAAAAACTCGCGTATGAAAACCAGTTGAATCAAAATCGTACAAATGAAGGTTTGCTAATTTTGTTACTAATGCAAAACTAGTTTGATTCTGTTTTGCTATGAGAATGCACCGCAGACAATTAAATATTTTCAATAATGTCGGATTTTCTCGTTTGGTTCTTAGATTGAAGTCATCAAACAAGAAAGGTTCATAAAATTTTGTAATATCACTAACAAGTTCTACTTATAAAATTTAACATAATAAAAGTTATGATAATTATCGTATATATAGCAAATATAAAAAAAAATATGAAAATAATAAGAAAAAACTTACCGAAAATTAGTTAAATTAGATGTAGTATGATTCAGCTGCAATTTAAGTGATCTCAATTTGCAGTTTCTTGTTTCCTTACTAATATTTTCAGGTGTTTGAGTACTTTGGTCTCTGCGATCAGTTGATACTGGTCCTGTTCCATTTCCTCCATTGACGTATGGAAGTTGAGAATGCGAGGAATTTAGCCGTAGGTTACTTGTAGATCTGAAAGTTTTAATATTGCTATACTTAGTATAAATTTTAATTAAATAAATATTGGTATCTAGTTGGGAATACACTAGAATTAATAACATACATTTTTTATTTGAAATTTTAATTTCTATGCAAAAAATAACCAAAATTAAATTACCTTTTAGTTAATTTTCTACAAAATATTAAAAAATACCTCAACAAACAATTGTGTAATAAGAATATTGTCGTGTATATGAGGTTGGTAACATTTTATTGATATATACTATTAAATGCTATTCTGTAAGCTGTATGAGCTTATAGTTTATTGGTAGGGTGCTAATATGGCATAAATTTTATCGCTTGATAAAGGAAATAGGTAGCGGGTAGCTACACTTTACTACCCCGGTAAAGTTAGGGTGCGTTCATAACGGAGACCATCGCACCGTCTTCTCGCCTAGAGCGTAGCACTGACGGCGAACGCTCGCATTTAAAGTAATGCATTTATTTTACCGAAAATCGATTAAATGATACCATCCCATGGCCCGAGCGAGGGTCGGCGCCTCGTTATAAACGCACGCTTAGGTCTACTTCAGGGACGCGAACTTTGGTTCACTCTCACTCCCTTTAACAAAGGGGGTACCATGTCTCAACCTATCATTCTTGTAAAATAACTTATATATAAATAACAGATCAGCGTGGTAGAGAAATGGCCAGGAATTCCCGTAAAATGAGAAACGAAGAAACTGCAAGACCCTCAGTCTCCGGTAGTCCCTTAAAACCAGGCTATTCTAGCAGTCTCGGAGGCAGAAGGACAGAAGAAGCTAAGAATTCCCGAAGTCGACCAGGCTATTTTTACAAACGACAACGGAAAAGAATACGGTTTACAGTACATATAACAATAGAACATTGATGGAGGACAAAAATCTTGTGGAACTTGAAAACAAGCTTTCTTAATATTGTTATGAAGCTATTTGTATGTCCAAAACCAAACCTAACAATGAACAAGAAAGGACAAAGAATTGCATTTATAAAATACCTTATGAATGCGATCAGTTTTATTTAGGTGAAACATCAAGGTCATTAAATGTTTGAATAAGTGAACATCAATCTTGTATTAAAAATAGAGAATTTGATAGATCTCAAATATGTAAACACGCATGGGATCATGAACATAGGATTAAATGGAATAATTCAAATATAGTCCTAAAAGAAACGGATGATAAAAAAAATCAAAGAAGCGGCTCTATTTTTGGCCAAATATATAAAAACCTAATAAGACCGGTACTCACGTAGGACGGCTGCATTGGATAGGATATGTAGCAAGAATGGAAAAAGGCGAAATACCAAACAAAATATTCAAACAGATGCCAGTAGGAAAAAGAACAAGAGGAAGATCGAAGCTGAGATACTTAGAACAAATAGAAAATGATATAACAACCTTAAAAATAAAAAACTGGAGACAAAAATCACGAAACAGATCAGAATGGAGAAGAATCCTGGAACAGGCCAAGACCCAAAAAGGTTTGCCGAGCCAGTGATGATGATAATGATGATGATAGATTTAAGCAGATATCTTGTCTACAAAGTAAACGAAAAAATGCAATTAAAGATAATCCAGGTATACGCACCTACCAGTGCCAACTAGGGATGGTAAAAACCTACCGGTTTTAACCGAAAACCGGTTTTTTTACTTCGCAATAACCGGTTTTATCGGTTGTTTTTTTGTGCCGGTTATAACCGGTTTTTTATTTTTAAAGTAAAAACCGGTTATTACGTTTTTACGGTGATTAGGATAAGGTAAGGTATTATTTTGGATCCCAATCATAATTATTATTCTTAAGTAATTATTCCAAACAAAACTATAATTCAAATTTTATTTTATTTTATAAATACAGAAGCCAACTGAAAGTGCAAACTTGTAACCTATTGGATTAAAAAAACCAAAACCCGGTTTTTGGAAAAACCGGTTTTTTTTGGCCGGTTATAACCGCCAGGTTAAACCGTAAGCAAAAAAAACCGGTATAACCGAAAACCGGTGTTTTGTCAAAAACCGCCATCCCTAGTGCCAACACAGATGAAGAAGTTTAACGGTTCTACAATGACGTTAATACTACAATATTCTCAAATGGTGCCTGGAAAAATGCTCTCTTCGCTTTATAGTGGAAGGTGTGGAGGTTGCACCGGCTAAATCGATTAAGTATCTGGGAATCTGGTTGTCGGAAGGACTAAGGTTCGGAGTACACATCCAAAAGACATTAGAGAAGGCAAACAGAAATCTGGAGACGTTGATATGGCCGATGCCAAACATTGGAGGCCCAGGTAGCATCCAAAGGAAGGTAATAAATGTAGTTTTCCAGTCGGTGGTAACCTACGCTGCCCCCGTGTGGAATAGCATACTCAACACTGCGAAATACACTAAGCTGATGGAGACTTCACAAAGGCGAATGCTCCTCAGAGTATCTAGCGCATATAGGACAGTTTCAGATGAGGCTCTATATGTCAATGGAGCGGTGATATCGATCGTTTTGTTGTGCAAAGAGCGAGCGAGGGTGTATGCGAGGAGGATGGATGTAAATATAAATGAGAATAAGAGAGAAAGAACGATAGTACAGTGGCAGAGAGAATGAGCTAATGATAGCGGAAAGGCAAGGTAGATAAAGGAGCTTATTCCCGATTTGAGACCATGATGAGAATGTAAGTTTAGGAAACTAGACTATTTCCTGATGCAGTTTCTGACATAGTAGTTTTACCACCTACACAAATAGAATAGGCAAATCTGCCTTGGCAGACTATACTGATTGTGGGATACCGGACGCTCCCGCCCCCCTTTTTAACTGCCAGAGATGGGCAAATGAGAGGGGAGATTTAGAGAGGCGAATGGGTTTCGGGCTGGATGAAAGAAACATTGTAAACATATTGTTGAGAGAAGAGAAAGAATGGAGAGAAGTACACTGTCTGATTTCTGGTATGAAGAAGAAAAAGGAAGGACCAGGAGGACAGAGGAGGAAATTGAGCCAGGGATCTAAAATTTATGATTTCCAAGTTAGGGAAAATTTTTTTGATTTACGGTAATAGGTATGGTCATTTATAAATTTTTAGTTTTTTATGTTAGTTGTTCATTCTAGTCTAGTATCCTACTCGGTCGAAAGATGCCAGGGTGTCTTGTTCCATGACGTAGATGTCCAAAAAAGATTTCCTCCACCGTTGCCTATCAGAATTCACTGGATACTTTTCTAGTCTCTTACTGGAATCTGGCAAAACAGCAATTATAAAAAAAATGCGATAAAAGAGGTAATTACCAACTATACCATACTAATGAGAGACTTAAACGCCAAAATAGGCCACAAGTAAGATGATTCGGAATTTGTATTATTTTGATGGAACAGCTAACATCATTAATTAACAAAATTATAAAAGACAATCAAACAACGAAAGAATGAAAAATTTAAATTAGCTTTTAACTTATGGTATATCTAATATACCATAAAAATAACTAAATACAACTTAAGGCCACAAATTCTTTTTTGACTGATTTTTTTCAATCCTTTCATATGTTAGCCATACTTAACGAAAATCAGACTCATCTCTATTGCTGAGTCATAATAATTAATCCTCACAATAACCATTTTTCAATTAAAGACAAAGCGAAATATCACAAATCGATAACAATGTTTCAAAAGAAATCTTGAAAAATTGCACCATTATTGTTTTTCGTATCTGATATTGTATATATCGTATATATCTTTTGGCAAATAAAAGCAATATCCTTCCGGTAAGAATAGATGTTTTTTAATAATATAATAGTCGATTATTTGATGATCATTACTATTTGGAAAAGTATTCGGGACTCTCTTAAATAACTTATTTTTATTATTTCATTAAAAATATGATCTTATTTAGTTATAAAATGTTTAATTAATTATAATATATAAGCTTATTTTAATATGACTTTAATTATATATTTTTATTACTTATTCTTCATTTTGTTAGGAGGTATTTGCCTTGAAACACCACGCTGGCAAGGCGGGTTGGTGAGTTTTTAATTCAGCCGCTCATTGTGAGTACCGACGCTGTTTGAAGCCGCCCCCTCCGGTTCAGACGCTTCTAGGTTTGTGATCTTATACTACCCCTAAAATCAAGGGTTGCCAGCTCCACCATCTTCGCCGTACCGAAAGTATTCTTCGTCGCCTTGGATGCCGTTCTGGAAATCATCCGTGACCCTGGACAAGGGACCCTTAGCAGGTGCTAGCTTCCCGGGTCAAGAAGCTCCTGGAATCTGCGGGGGCAGGAATTGATTTACTTTTCCTGATAGGACTATCCAATAGAATCCAAGGGACTCCAAAGGAGTTCTCACCCGCTACCCGTAGATCTGGGTGAAGCACAACAAATGGTACAAGAATTAGAAAACGTATCTTCAACAATAGGTCTAAAAATAAACATCAGTAAGACCAAATTTATGACAAATTTAGTTCCCCCCAGCGAACACCTAATCATCCAAAATCAAGTGTTAGAATTGACAGAAAAGTACATATATCTTGGTCATGAAATCAGAATACGCAAGGACAACCAGACCTGCGAATTTCAACGACGAATAACACTTACTTGGCGGCATATGGTTCACTAAGAGACATCTTTAAGAGCAACATCCCGATAGCTACGAAACGGAAGACATTTGATCAATGCGTTTTTTCTATTATGACATACGGAGCAAAAACTCTCACGCTCACAAAAACAACAGTACTAAAAATGCAAGTGGCACAAAGGCGCATGGAAAGATCAATTCTCGGCGTGACAAAAAAAGACAAAATAAGGAATCAAGACTTAAGGAAAAGAACAGGTATCGGTGATGTCGTCGAACGTATAGCCAAGCTGAAATGGAATTGGGCAGGTCACATAGCGAGACTGAAAGACACAAGATGGACCAGAAAACTAATTGACTAGCGCCCAAGAGAAGACAAACGCAGCAGAGGATGACCACCAACACGCTAAATGGACGACATTGGACGAATATCCAAGAAATGGCAACAAGAAGCACAGAACCGTGAAGAGTGGCGAAAAATGGGACAGACCTATGTCCAGCAGTGGACAAAAGAAGTTGCCTGATGATAATGATGATTACTTGTTCTTCTGATATATCTCCATTATCTTTAAAGTGTCAATTTGCACACAAGGACATGTACATTTGAGCGTGAGAATTTAAAAGACTATGACATAAATATCTTTACAAGCTTGATAGTCCTGGGACACAATGACAAATTTGGATATGTTTTAGACTTCCCAAAACTTTCGTAAAAGAATATGTATGTTTGTATCCATAGAAGTATGTAAGGAAGTGAAATTCCAGACTTTAAGAACCACTTCAGTACCTATGATGATTTCTATAAGACCTAGTTAATAAAATATGGGATTTGTTAGTTTCAGATTATGACTATGAGTAAGATCGCGAGGATCTATATGTACATTGGGTTAATTTGAACACACCTTGTTTAATATGACAGAATGTGGTACCCTGAGTGGTACACGTCGACATTCCGGTTGGATCTTCCACAGATATTGATAATTAATTACGGGGAAGACCTAAGCGTCAAACATAACTATCCAAAATAAAATAAGCCATGCAGTCTGTATCTAGCAGAATACAAATTTTCTGAAAATTGCCCAAGATATCTTTAATATGTATCAAACATGTGGAAAAAATACAGACCTGGATGTTAAACGTGGTTGTATAGAAAGGTTGGTGTTCACTAGGTAGTTCGGCGCAAAATTAGACTGAGAGGTTTAAAACGTCTCTAAAATAGTGTTGAGGTTCTCACCAGAAGTTAGTGTTTGAGGAGGCGGTTGACTAAAGGAGTGAGATTTGTTGGACGGTTTGTGGAAACAAAGAGTAGTGTGAAGTACAGCTCTCGATGGAATGAGATGAACTCAAGCAGTTTTCTTATAAATTTCGTCGTTTAACCAACGAGAAACGTTCTTGCAACCTTTAAGCAATAAAAGACGAACATTTGTATGAAGGGTGAAAACCAGATTACACCACATATTTACCCCCTTGATAGGTTACCTCAGGTTAACTTGTGGAATAGACTATACTAGATGTAACGATTTTTTTATTTGAATGATGAAACAATGACCATGGGTCAGTGTGTACCTACAAGTCATTAGGATCAGAGCTTGCTACACATAAAGGACAAGATTTGAGCATTGCCTCTATTTGAGTAATAAGAGTATAGAACTCTTCGTAAGTTAAAACTTGGGTACCTAGAACACGATACATATGGTTCTTGAATGATTTGACTACCGTCTCGGCTAACCAATTTAAATAATAGGCACCGGGCAGATTAAAATCACAGACAATAGGAAGAGCCTCAGCAGCAAAGTGAGCTAATTTATTGATTTCATTACTAGCTCCTTTAAAATGTGTACCTTGATCACTTCTAATTATTAAGCATTTACCGCGTCGAGATACAAATCTACAAATGTTAACTAAAAAGGACTCAGAATGAACTAAGGCTTGAAGTTTCTTCCAGCTGAATAGCCTTTGTGCTCATACACACGAATACACGAATACACACACGTTGTATGTTTTTGCAGCTCCTTGTTTGAACATTATTATGAGTAATGAACATTATTATAATCCCCCATTCCCCCCCAAGCAGGATTCAGACCTAACTGCAACTGCACAGACCAGGTCCTATCCCTAACAACACATATTTAAGCAGGTTTTCAAAAAAGCATAAAACATCCATTGCTTTCATTGACCTATCAGCTGCATACCATACTGTCTGGAGACAAGAACTAAGCTGCAAACTAATCCGTGCCATCCCGTGTTAAAAGGTAACTAATCTCATTAACAGCATGCTCACCGACAGATCTTTTCAAGTTATAAGGCAATTTTAAAAGTGTCCAAAAGAAGCTCAGTAATGGACTGACACAGGGATCTGTTTTAACACCCTTACTGTTTAATTTATACATGGCGGTCCTACCTAGGACAACTTCGAAGAAATTTCGCTACGCAGACGATTGGGCTATTGCAGCAAGACATAATAATATGAATATTACAGAAACAATACTAACGGATGACCTTCCGTTATGGGAGAATACTTTCGTAAATGGAGGCTACGGTCCAATGCAACGAAAGCCAAAGTGTGTTGTTTCCATCTGAATAATGTCCAAGCCAACAAAAACTCTCCGTTAATTTTGAAAACACACTGATCACTTAAAACTCAACACCAAAATATCTTGGGGTGACTCTGGACAAAACCTTAAGTTTTAAAGAACACCTACAAAGAACGGCAACAAAACTGAAAACGAGAAATAATATCGTCCAGAAGCTATGTGGCACTACATGGGGGTTCTCAGCCTCCGTACTCATCCGCTCTCGGACTTGTATATTGACACATTGCATCGCCAAAACTGTAAAGAAATCATTTTCTTCTCAGAGAATATAAAAAAATCGAGGCTAAGATCCTCCATTGCTAAGAGCCAACTCTTTACATCAGAAATATTTTAACCTCACCAAAGCCTGGAGAAGACAATGGAAGAGCGACTCACCACAGGAAGTACACCAAATGGTCGGTATCGATCTGAAACCGTCAGGCTTTGAACTGACCCACAATACAAGGAAAACGTTAAACAGAATAAGAACAAGTAGCGGTAAATGTGCTAACAGCTTATATAGATGGGGAAAAGCCCTTACTCCTGAGTGTGACTGTGGTGCACAACGACATACCGTCCGTCACATTGTTAAAAAATGCTCCCGAAGGTGATTCCCTGGAGTTTTCGATAAGTTCTTGAATGCGTCCGAAAATGTTTTACATTACATATATTAATTATAGGTTAGATGTTCGTTTGTAATACTCCATGTAACGTTTTATATTGATTTTTAATTATGTGTTCTTATTGTATGCCATACGATAAATAAATAAAATATGCGTAATGAAAATGGTCCTGCATAATCCACGCAAACAGACAGAAAAGCACTTAATGAAGGAACTCTGACAGTTTGCAAGTTTGCCATAAACGGGTTGTAAGAGTTGAGTCGGCACCTAAAACAACGAATGCAGTTTGATAAACAACGATAATTATTGGCATTCTTCGGAGATATAATCCAAAAGCGCTGAAGAAATAAATAATGCATTAGTAAAGAAATGCAATGAGAATACGTAATAAAAGAATATATAACTAAAGTCATATTATAATAAACTAATACATTACAGTTAATTAAATATATACATGGTGATTCATTAAGAATGTGCAATCTCTAGGTTGCAGAGTTTAGACCTCAAAATATGATGATTCTGCTCAACATACCTTATACAAATATTGCTAGTTTTCTAGGTACCGGGTGTTTAAAGTTTCAATATGGATTAAATATGTAATTTTGGACTAGAAATAGTTAATATAGTCTGTCTTTTTTTTACACGCAGAATATAAAACAGGTAAAATAAACCACCTGTCCCTATACAATTAAATATATCAAACACATGGACAAATATGACGGATAATTCAGTAATTAACTCACAAAATTGAAATTTTTAACTTGAAAATGACAGCGCACTTGTAATCATCATCATAAGTGGCTTACAATCCGTTGTGGATCTTGGCCTACTCACAAAGAAGTCGCCACTCCTGTCGATTCCTGGAAACTTCCCTCCATCTTATAACCCCTAGAATCTGTAGGTCTTCTTCCACATCATCAATCCATCTCATTCGTGGTCGTCCTCTGCTTCTTGTGCCTCCTGGTTTTGAAAATGTTAATCTCTTCGTGTATTCGTGATCTGACATCCTAGCAATGTGTCCAGCCCATCTAAGTCTCTGCACTTTAACGAATTTCACAATATCTGGATCGGTGTATAACTGATACAGTTCAAAGTTGTATCTTCGTTTTTCCCATTTTCATTTACGGTCCCAAAAATCTTGCTAAGAATTTTTCTCTCAAAAATACCAAGAAGTCTTTTATAATTTTGAGATAAGATCCACGTTTCAGCCCCATATATCAAAACTGGTCTTATTAAGGTCCTGTATATATTAAGCTTTAGTGCACGTTTTATATTTTTATTTGTTAAATGTCTCTGGTGGCCGTGAACAGTTCTGTTTGCTATTGCTATGCGTCTTTTTATTTCGTCGCTTGTCGTGTTTGTTGCGTTTACTAGCGATCCAAGATATGTAAATTCTTTGACTTGCTCAAAGGTATGGTTGTTAATTTGAATTCTTTGTTGGATATTTCGAGGGTTTTTAGAAACCAACATATATTTGGTTTTTTCCTCGTTTACCACAAGTCCTAATTCACTTGCTGCGTCCGCAAGCCTTGTAAAACACTGCATCATGTCTCTCATACTTCTGCCCACTATAACTATATCGTCAGCGAATGCGAGAATTTGCGTCGATCTATTAAAAATAGTTCCATTCATTCTAATATTTAATTGTCTGATTGCCTTTTCCAAGGCAATATTAAAGACAGACAGACACGCCAACGCGTCCCCCTGTCTTAGACCATTATTAATGTCAAAGAACGTAGAGTTTTCTCCTTCAATTCTAACGCATGAGCCTACCTTTTTGCATTGTTAGGTGGGCCAACTTAACTAACTTAGGTGGGATCCCAAAGTCTATCATTGCAATATATAATGCAGTTCTTTTCACACTGTCATAGGCTGCTTTGAAGTCAATGAAGAGATGGTGTGTTTCTATGTTATATTCTAGTGACTTTTCTAGAATCTGCCTATGTGCTTGAATTTGATGTGTAGTTGACTTTCCAGCAGTAAATCCGCATTGATATTGACCAACAATATCCTTTGTAAAATGTTTAAGTCTTTCAGATAATACATTGCCGAAGATCTTATACGCAGCGCACTTGTAATGAGTTTATAATTTATTGATCCTCGCATTGTTTAAATTTTGGAGAAATTTTCGTGACTTGGATTTATGAATTTTGTTAAAAAGAGTTGTTATAAGTATTAACTATTATATTACTGTCCAATATTATAGGGTAAGTGTAAAATTACTACATTATTATGTTGATATACTTTGGAAGTGGTGAAGATATTTTGGCGAATACGCTTGATGACGCACTCACCAATATATAAACAAGTTTACAAAATGAACCAGGCAATGTACAGAAACAAGATTCATGAAATATAACTAACATTATAAAGCTATTCATCTTAAGTTAATTTAACAAGATATATGCAGAATAACTTATAAATATCTTTTGTATATGTTATGTCCAACTATCGAACGTTTGCAATAATTATTTTGTTTGTTCCAAATTTGAATAGATCAGAGATGTCTTGTGCTAATACTCTCGAGAATTTTGTAGCAATTCTTCTATTGGCCTAGGACCCTGTTTCAGAAGATTTTTGGCGCAAATCAGCAGGTATATCGAGAATGATGCAAGTAAGTAATGAAAGAATAAGACAAATCATGGAGAGAACAACCACCATCATAGAAGAAATACAGCAAAATCAGCTTATTTGGTGCGGACATACAAAGAGAATGACAATCTATCTACGACGACGACACGGGTATATATATATATATATATATATATATATATATATATATATATATATATATATATATATAGATATATATACATATATATATATATATATATATATATATATATATATATATATATATATATATATATATATATATATATATATATATATATATATATATGATGTCTGGTTTTTGGCATTCTGAATGAATTAAATGAATTCCTTGAATCGCCTTATAGCATGAATCAAATTTATAATAAATATAACTTTATTATAAATTTGATTCTAAATAACACCATTAATGGGCATACATTATCTGATATACTTTTTAAAAACTATCTATCACTTGTCTTTAAGGTCTTGTCATTTTAAAACAATTTTTACTTCCTTCTGTGAATAGTTGGTTGTTGCCTCTTAGGGCGTGAGGTCCGTTTTTTGAGCCTGGATATTTTATGTTCTCTTAAACAATGTTATCTCTTATCACCGATCTTGTAACTTAATAATTATAAGGTTAGTTATTCTAACTATAAAACTAAAGAGTCATCTGACCTTATTATGTGGCTAGTTTTTATTATAAATACTTTATAGACGTAAGTAATTACCACATTTTTAATGTACTGAAAATTTATACATATACATACATATACATACATACATACTGAAAATTTATAAATCCATTTTGCATAATTTTAAAATTTTAATCAAAATTTTATACCCTTTTTAAAAAAAGGAAGTTTTTACCTCATTGTAAGTTTTTTTTAATCAATACTTTTTAAATTTATAATTAACAAATGCTATAGTAAACGAACATAATAGAAGTAAATACGGTTAATTTACCTTTCACCGCTACCTGCCGTCCTCCACAAAGTTCCCGAGATCGTCGGCGTTCGTTCATGTTTTTGAGCAAACCTCCCACCGAGCCTCCTAAATTGATCGTTCTCAGGATGTTCAGCAGCAAATCGCGCTTTCTTCCTCAGTAACTGGACTGTTAAAGCGTACGTTACCACCATAATGACCATTGGTACGTAAAAAGCTATTAGAGAACCAAACACGAAGAAGGCTCTGTTATTTATAACGCAAGTACCTGGTTCGGGCATAATATTTTCGTGATTTATTATACCTGAAACCAAAATTTGTGATAAATGGATATAAAAATGTAGAGATTTTGAAAAAATACCAGAACTTTGCATATGGGAAATGATTCACATATGCAACAAAATATGCACATGGGAAATGATTCACATAAGGAAAGATCAAAGTTTACTGATAATAAGACCAATATCAAAGGTCTCTCCAATATATATCATCACTTAATAAATTGAGTTATTTTTTTAAATGCACCATTAGCAGATATTTACGATACGACCCTAAACTATTTGTATTTTAAAGTACCTATAAAGTACCATATTAGGGCCACATTCCACTTTTGTATTCCATCTGCATTATGTAAATGCAGACATAAATATAAATAAACGTAATGTTTACATAATTAAAGTTCTTATTGAAAATGACAAACATCCTAAGTATGTTGTTTATAACAGACCGATAAACCTTAAAAAAGTTGACAAAAATCTGTCGCGAGTGATCAATGACGTAATGACGTTTAGCAAACGTCAACGCTTTACCAAAATAAAATAAAATAGAAATCTAAATAAGATTAAATAAAATTAAATAAAGGTAAATAGAATTAAATAAAATTTAATCAAGTTAAACATAATTAGGTATGTAGAATTAAATAATTTTTTGAGCGTTTCGTGGTGGGAGCGGATCGTGACGTATGATACATCATTGGAAAGCAGAGGCGGTAGCTAATATGTTGGGACAGAAAAAACAAACATTGCGGCATTGCCAATAGGTCATTACATCATATCTTCTTTGTGTTTGGTCCGATTGGAGCGTGTGATACCTTAAATGAAAATGAAGGATATCACGAATATATTAAGATAGAAAAAACAAACAAAGCGACCACCAAAAGGGTACTACATAATGTCTTCATTATAAATAAACGTATATATATATATATATATATATATATATATATATATATATATATATATATATATATATTGTTATGGATCAGTTTATCGATCAGAAATAGAATAAAGAGTTTTTTTTATTATTTTAATATACTGCGGGCATATAAGTTAAAATACAACCCTGTACTTATTTGTAATACTTAGAATAAGAGAAAACATTGTTCCGTGACGGGACCCTAACGAGTTTTTCCGTGAAAGACTGAGTGAATAGTGAAAGGACAATGGAACCCGTATAATTATAGATTTAGGAATAAACTTGTAATTGTATTTTGCGGTGGGCATTTTTCGAAAGTAAATAAGAATTAGATTTAGATATGAGATAACAAGAATTTGGAAACTTATTTCTGTTGAAAAAGGCAAATTTGTTAATGGTTTCTGAAAAGTATTTTGAGTGAAAGTAGTTTATTTGTTTTAAATATCATGTTGGAAATTTTCTAAATCGAAAATAAGTGGGAAAGATGAATGCTTATGATTGGTTAAAAAGGAATGGTGGGAATGAGAGAGTTGAAAAGGTTGTCTGGGAGAGATTGAAAGAATTATTATGTTACCGGCAGACCAGAAGAGAAGACGTGTTTTCGTGTAGTCATTCTGAGTACCAGTGTTTTCGTTTGTTAGTGAAAAAGGTGGAAGCTGAGAGCAGATCAAAATCGAGAAGATTAATACCTCTTTTGAGTCTGCATAGTCCACGAGATATAATTGAGAAAGAAAGGAGAATTTGTGAATAAAGAGTACCGGTCAAAAGAGGCTTGGGCTTGTGTTTTCGGAGGAGTAGTTTGCTGGTATGCGGTTTGGATCGATGCTGAGAACGGGAAAGATTTGATGGTAGCCGGACATAATCAATCAAGGAAGGAACTGTGGTTTGATCGAGAGGAGACATCATTGGTGTAAAAAAATAAAGGTCAGTCAAATAATTTGAATGAAAGAAAATTTTAAGATATTCTAAAGATAAAATCAAATATAAGCATACGAACTAAGATTCCAAGTTTCAAAGAGTTATTTTTTTTGTGAATAAATTATATTTTTATATGGTCAGTTTTTTAGTAGATATTATTATAAAACAGATCAATAGATAGTTTGTAATTAAAATTAAATTTAGAGTATAGGAGTTTGTTGGGAAAGATAATTGCCCACAAAAGTTATTTATTAATATTCATCGTATTGCTTATTGAAAATAAATAATAATTTGTGTGCATATTTATGTTGTTTTAATGTTAGTTCCGTTTCCTGTTCTATCCCGATTATGAGCAACTAGGAGATACTGAACCCACTAGAAGAGATATATAAAGTAAACTGATTAAAGTAAAATTAAAAAGGCACCCTGAGAATTTTTAATAGTAATTGATTTGTATGACTCTGCATAAATTAGTGAATTAATTAATTAAATAATTGGATTAATTAAATTAGTGTTAATTAATAATAAAAGCAGATCACAACAATATATATATATATATATATATATATATATATATATATATATATATATATATCCTCCAATACTTCCACTATACAATGTTAAGGTCTATGGTAAATGCACCATGGTATGTTATATCCTCCTCTATGGAAAATACCTCTAAGTGCCTTCGGTAAAAGAAGTTGTATGTCTTAAATATGGTGAGCGGATAAAAGTGCACCTCAATGTACTCGCGAAGTGGTTATTTGATATTTGACAATAATCAAGTGCGTAGGCTGAAACGTTTTAAATCAAATGATCTACCAAACAGATATAATGTTGAAGCAAAACCAACTGTATTTTAAATTCTACCTTAATTATGTGATACATGTTTTAAATAATATAATTTTAAAAGTTAATATTCTGAAGAACAAACTAGATCAGGATTTGTGAAGGAATATGTTTTAACATACATCCTGTAAATAAAGAATCACAACAAAAGCTTAAAACGCTTTTCTTGAAAAATTTTAAATTTGTGACATAGTGCCCTTTCTCCGGCATACAGTTTTATATATTATATCTGGCATACAGTACATGTTTTATATATATTATATAAAAACAAAGTCGTAAATCGTGTTGTTACATCATTTATAACTTAAGAACGGCTGTATCGATTTTGTTGATATTTGGTTTATATGATTTACCTTAAGCTCGAAAAGCAGAATAACCATTAAAATATAGAAGTTAACAAAAATATAATTATTCTTAATGCTAGGGATATTTTTTACGCGCTGGTAATACTGTTACAACTGTCAAGTCCGTCAAAGCTACCAACTAAATGATTTTATTATCTTTAATAATTTAATGACAGAACTACGTAACAGTATTAAAAATATTTAAATAGATTAAGGACTCGACTCAGATAAAGTCGAGCTATTGCTAGCTTGAGTTAACACGTCATTAGTTTTTATGTGGTCTGTAATTTTTTGTAAAAAACAATTATGTTACCTGTAAATTTTGTTCTTTTTGTATTATTATGTCACGACGCAGAAACTCTAATTTTTTTCAACAAACCTGTAATGCAATTAGGCTTTGGCACAATAAATTAATTCTCTATTCTTCTAATAAAACATTCTTCTTTCCCTATCCCTATTCATTTCCCTATTCTTCTAATAAAACATTCTTCTTTCTTCAGTGGATTGATTCGCAATGCTACAAAGCGGCATAATAAGTAAAAGAAACTAATTGCCAGGTAACTTATTTAAATATAATTTACCAACCTGCCATATTTCCAGTTTTGCCAGATTACAAACTAGGCACGGAAAATATGCGGTTCATCTGCATCAGTTAGGAATAGTTAATTCACCTGTATGGTTTTGTGATAATATTTCTATTGAAGATTCAAATCACCATTTTATGGAATACAAAATTAACAAGAGATGTATAAATTAATATGATTACAATATATAACGAGAACCAGTGTACTTTCCAATTAGTATAGAGTATTTACTATGTTTGCTAAATCACTAGAAGTGATAGATTAAGGAATACTAAAATCAGAGATCGTATAGGCATTGATATTTATATACTGGAAACTATAGAATGCAAAAGGTTAAAATGGCATGGCCATGTTAAAAGGATGGATGATCAAAGGTAGCCAAAGGGAATATTACAGTCGACCCCCACCAACCGCATAAAGAAGGAAGATCAAGAAGATCGTGGAGACAAGAAGTAAATGGTGCAATGGAAAGCAGGGGTCAACAAGCAGACGTAGTCAAGGCAATTAAGCACAAGAATCGGCACAACTTTGAAAATCGGCGCAGTAAGACGGATTAGAGCATCGTTTGGTGCATTCAATTTGTCAGTGTCAGGAAATTTTGTGAATTAATGTGATTATAAGTCTCCGATGTACCTGGCGCCCTGGACAGACGGTACCTACCTCGTCTGCGGGAATTTTCTGCAGATTGCTTATAAAATCATTCAAAACTTGTTTATCGTGGCTTTTAGGGGTTGCTCAACATGAATATTAAGTCGGCTAAGGTCTCCGAGGTACCTAATCATTCAAAATAATACGAAACTCGTTTTTCGGGGGTTAACGAGATTGCTGAATACGAATCCAGCATCAGCATTTGTAATCAAAACCAAGTAAAAATATGCAATGAGACGCGTTTCGTGGTGTTTAAACTTATAAGCAATATAATACACGCGACAATACTTAACGGAAATTGGGTAGGAATAAGGGTTAGGAAGTTCTCATTCCGATAGTTTTGATAATATCAATAAATATGCCATTCAAATTTAAACTCATTTAATATCGCATTCATCTTGCATTCTCTATGACCATAAACAAATCACAAGGCCAATTTTTGAATGTTTCTGGACTGATTATAGAAAATTGTTTATCTTATGGTCAGTTGTACAGGGTGTCCCAACTTCGTATGTTTTACAGTTTATACCAAAAATTAGAGAAGATAGAAAAAAAGTAGTTAAGATGTCATGACTTCTTTTTTCGTTAAAGTAACAATTACCTAATCAAATCAATAATCGCTCCACATTAGCGAAATACAGGGCGATTATTGGAAAATGTCAAAAACGACAGCGTTAAATATCTTCTTTATTTTTAGGAAAATAGAAAAAAACAAGAAAATTTTAAGAGAAATTTTAAATAACTTTATTAAAACTTTTAATAGATATATTATGGAAGCGTTCAGTGGCGTACGAGAAATTTTTTTAGGGGTTTTTTTAATTATCTTTCACGTGATATGACATATTATATATCTATTTTCAGTCATTGGAGCTACACTGCAAATAAATTCTTTATTTATATCACAGTATGGACACTTAGACACACAACACTAGAATGTGTTACTAACATTTTATTATGGTAATAATAATTCTTTACAGTTGAATTTACCAGAAATAATATCAATCAACTTAAAAAATGGAAATATCACATCTACTAGCAATAAAAAACAACTTAACAATTAGAATTAATTTTACAAAAATACTAACATTATAATAAACATAAACAATAATACACAAAGAAACAATTAGAATTAATTTTAGAAACATTTAAAAATTATATTAAATATTCAAAATGCCCCCGTTTTGTTATAATAATATTTGACACCTTTTTCTTACAGATCTTACCCAATTGAGTATATGCATTGGATTTATTTTTCGAAATGTTTAATAAATGCTTTGGAATTATTCTTGCTTAGTATTAAAGCCAGTTCTATAAATACTGTTTTTTTTTTAAATCGCCAAATAAAAAATTAGGAAGATTTAGAAGAGTCATCAGTTCCAATTTACCAATTATGAAATTTTTCACTTAAATAATTTTAAATAAATTCAGCCTTATTAGCAGGTTTTTCATCTTGTTAAAACAAAAATGTATTCCTCTTAGACAAATATGGTTTTATTTCATTAAACATGTTATTTAAATTCGTTTTTAAGACACCCATAGATCCGGCAACAGCTATTTTATCATCAAAAACAAGATAAACTAATTTATTATGCTTCACAAAACACTAACGTTAACACTGAATCTCTCTTACCTCCTGATCCCCTAAAAATAAGTGATTATTTGAGTCATTCCAATATAGTTCATTATGCCAGTTAAATATTCCTGCACTTAATCTGCGAGCTTCATCACTAAAGATTACATTCACTATTACCTATTACCTTTTAATATAATTTTCTCTACGAAATGAATATTTTTACAAGATGTAACAATATATTATTTTAGATGAAACAAAATGCAATTTACAGAAATCTAAACGTCAAAATAAGCTTATTTTAAGTAAAGTTGTGGCTTATTCTTAATAAAACTAGTAAATTGTATTAAGATGTCACAAAAAAATAGCTTCAAAACAATAATAATGAAAAAATAGAAGACAATAATATTATATCGGATAAAAAATTATAAATAGAAACGAAAAATGTAATAAAATACAATGTGTTTTATTTCGAGACAATATTGTTTATAAAATATGGAACCAATACTTTAAAAATAATAATCCACTTCGAACCAACAATCAGCAGTAACTATTTACTGTGCTTACAAGTTAGAAATGTACTGATTTTATTTTTGCTAAATAAAACTGTCAAGTGATTAATATACTCACAATAAAATGTTAAAATGCGGCAACCATAAACATATTATCACCATAGAAGCTGCAAAAACTAAAATAGATATATAACGTGTCATATCAGGTGAAAGTTAATTAAAAATTTTAACGAAAAATGTCAAAATATATAGGGTGTCCCATATAAAAAAAAAACATAAGTTGGTATCATATTTTTTTAGCGAGACCCCATAAAAAAATTTTTGTTCGCCACTAAACGCTTCCATAATATTTGTATCAAGTTTTAATAAAATTTAAACACATTTTTTTTAATAACGAAGATGTTCTACCCTGTCGTTTTCGACATTTTTCAGTATTCGCCGTATATCCCTACTGTGAGGAGCTACTGATGATTTCATTGGGCAATCATTACTTTAACGAAAAATAAGTCATGACGTCCTTACTAATTTTTTTCTATCTCCTCTAATTTTCGGTATATCCCGCAAAACATAATAATTTGGGACATCCTGTTCATAATATCTTGACGTGTTGGCAAATCATCTACTTTCATTCTAGTGCTTGGCAACACAATAAAAAATATAGTATATTTCAAGGTCCTTCAATGAAAATAATCGACTTAAGTAAAATTCATTTGGCAAATTGTTACTTTGTTACCACAGAAACTAGCTCCTTGTTGAACTTTAATCTAATTTTATTAATTTGTTTTATTATAAAAAAGTTTATATAACTTAGCTAATATTAATCAAAAGATTTATTAATTTTCAGGCCGTACGAAGTTTGCTGAGCCAGCCAGTTTATACATAAAACTTAACGTTCGTAAAAAAACCTAACTACCTACCCTATTAACAAGCTTATTATTTGTGCGTCTGCTCGCTTTCAAACTTCGATATTTAAGAAAAAATCTATTGATTTCTAGCACTAATATACACGAGAACAAATTAACTAAATTGAAGATGTTAATTTGCAGTCCCATTCACTAGTAATCATCCTTATTCAAAAAATATTTTTCCAGTGCCCTACAATAGAGCTAAAATTACAGTTAATTATAATTATAGAATGTAAATAAACGATAAAGCAGCAACTCATTAATATTTCGATTTTTAAAAAGTTCGAAGTTAAAAAAAAATCAACTGAATTGTTTAAATCAATACCTTAAATCAAATTGTTATGTCATTATATTGATGTACTTTACATCCACATAGTATACAGTGTTGGGATAAAGTAAGGAATCAAGTAAAAATTCTTAAAAGATCATATTGATGAAACTTTATACACAAGTACAATGACAGATGATGTGACACCATATTTTTTGTTACTCCTCTACTTTCTGGTTTCACCGGAAATACCCTCAACTTATTTCATTTAAATAAAACACATTGTATATCTTTGCAGATTAAATTAGAACGTGTTATTCCTAATTCACACATAGCAAGGTTTGTAGAAAAAATTTGTTAAAACGAGAAATAAATCACTTTACAGTTAAAGAATACGTAAATTTTAAAAGCAATGAGAACTATAAAAATAAAAATAAATAAATAAAATAAATATAATAAATAAATAAATAAATAAATTAATAATATAATAAATAAAAATAAGAAACACACACAAAAAACAACATCTCCACGTATTAGCTCACATTAATCAAATTGATCTCAAATCCAACAAGTACGTTGGTCGTCTAATATGATTTTAGATAACCCCAAAGACAAAATCTAACGATTTGAGGTCTGAAATACGAGCAGGCCACTCTATGATTCTTCTACGTCCCAACCATCGACTTAAGAAATTCATAATTTAAAAGTTCTAAAGTTTTAATAATAGCGGGAGGCTCTCCATCTTGTCGAAACTAAAATTTTTTGGTAACTCGCTGTTCTGTTGAAGTACAAGAATAATTTGGTTGTAAAAATTAAACACTGAAAACTTTGTTTTTAAAACTTCCACAAAATTTATTTTAAATTCATATCACTACAGCTGTTTGGCTGATTGCCTTTCTCAAGTGATCTGTTTTTGGCATGGGTTTACACTTTATAGTCTCTAATGAAATAGGTTGAGGAGGGGAGAACTGTTTGTCTCAAGCTGGTCATTCAAAATTATATCTATGGTTTTTAATTTGTTGATTTCCATAGATTCTAACAAAGATAGCTTAAGGCCTTTTTTTGAATGTGAAGAATTTTAAATTCGTCATTAAAAGAATGATTATGATCTAGAAGGTGAAGTGTGTATGTAGAATCTGTTTTTCTATTATTGAAAGCCCTTTTATGTTCTGCTATTCGTTTATTAAAATTTCTACCAGTTTGACCAATGTAAGTTTTTGGGCAGGCGCCACATTTAAGTTTGTAAACACCACTGTGTAAGTGTTTTTTATGTTGGCTCTTGTTGTTTTTATGTTGGAGTCTTGTTGCAACCTAGGCAAATATATTTGCCTAGGTTGTTATTTGTTCTGAAAGCTGGTGTTATTCCTTTCTTTTTTATGTGTTTGGCTATTTTTGTTGATATTTTACCTGTATACGTAATCGAGCAAGAGGTACTGGGTTTTTTCTCTGGTGGCGAAAATACTAAGTTCGGGGCTTTCTTGTGTAGTTTTTGATTTAACATTTTATTAATTGTTTGTTCGTTGTAGGTATCCATTGTTTACTGCAATTTGCTTATTGATATTTAATTCTGTCTCAAAATTGTATTTTGACATCGAAATTTCTGTTAATCTATGTAACATACTATGATAGACTGCCAGTTTATGTTGTGTGGGATGGGATAATGAATTGTGAATAGTCGTGTCAGTATGGGTAGGTTTATGAAATATGGAGAAGTCATGTTTGTTTTTAAGTCATTTTGGAATGAAATAAAATGAAATGAATAAAATAAAATGAATTTTCATCAAGTAACGGTCGAATCCATTAATTATTTAATAATTTGGTTATTTAGTAAATTTAAATACTTACCACCAGTCAAATTTCCGTGTATAAAATTACCTTAAAGCCTATTTTTGACATTTACTTACAAATTTTTTTTGAATGCTGGGTACGTGCTTTAAGAATTTAATGACAATTCCTATTTAGCTAATAGGTATCTAGAGATATAGCGGCAAATTGCTTAATTTAAACATAAAATTGCCTCATCAGATCATATTACATTGTCCAAATGTCCATTAGTTGCTCAAAAAACTTTATCCGTCGGTCAAAATCATCGTCTGATAATTATATGGATGACACGTTTCAATTTGAATATTTCTTTACAGAACTTCGACTTATTCCATGATTTAGTGCTAATGTTGGGCTAGTTTGGTTGTGGAAGTTTGAGATGATTCTTCTAAATCAATTACAATATTTTTGTATATTAATTTCTTAATCGCGGTTCACGACCTTCCAGTTTTTGGCAAATGTTTGACCATCCGAGTTACATTAAAACGTTGCATTGTTTTAGCAACGGTTGTCCAATAATTTTTTTTAATATATTGAATGCATATTTTGTTTGTGACAGTTCCTTTATTTTAATAATTGTTTTTGGACAACGGATCTACACTTGAAGGTCATTTTTTACCATAATACATTTAAAATGTACCAAAAATATAAATTCCAAACAATTAAACTTATCAGAATATTCTACATAAAGCAAAGTTTAGAATTCACGAATTGATTGTATCGATATCTTAATAATATCCTGTCTAGAATTACATTTATGTTAGATATATATGTATTTACATTTCAGATACCTTTGGAAATTTACGTGCAAATAATTTAAATCCCGATGGAGATCTCAACTAAAGTTCTAAAACCCTCAGAATGGATTATTCATATTTAAGATACTCTCTAACTAAACCAGCTGTAATATTTGATATTAAATTTCTACAATTGGTACAATTATTCATTGCGTTTAAAAGTTCAGACTCGGAATTTAACTTTCGTATCTTTGCTATATTTAAAATTTTATATTACGTGACAAAAGTTAAACTAGTGAGATAAAATAATCTGTAATTCAAAAAGTTGTATAATTATTAATGTCGAAACGACAAAGGAAGAATTTCTTTTCATCATCAGCATCTATCAATCCACTTCTGGACATAGACCTCCCCTGTTTGTCTCCAAAGTGTTCTATCTTATGCTTGCTGTATCCAGTTTTTTGTTGTTTTTCATAAGTCGTCTTGCCATCGTGTTGGTGGTCTACCTCTGCTACGTTTATCGCCTCTTGGTCTCCATTCAACTAGTTTGCGAGTCTATCTTCCATCCTTCATTTTGGCAACGTATCCAGCCCATTTCCATTTTAAATTAGAGCTTCTTTCAATGACGTCTATTACTTTGGTCTTAGCTCGTAGATCTTCGTTTCAAATCCTGTCTCGCAGAGTGGCCCCTATCATTGATCGCTCCATTCTTCTCTGCGCTGCTCTTAGTTTTTGTGCGTTTTTCTTTGAGAGCGATAATGTTTCTGCACCATAGGTCATCACCGGTAGCACGCATTGGTCGAAAACTTTTTTCTTCATATTAGTTGAGATGTCACTCTCAAAAACGTTCCTAAGAGCTCCGTATGCTGCCCATCCTTGTATTATTCTTTTGGACATTTCGGTTGTTTGATTGTCCTTACTTCTTAATTTCGTGACCCATATATATATATATATATATATATATATATATATATATATATATTTATATTTATATATATTTGTCTACCAGTTCTATATCTTCGTTTTGTATTTCAAGGTGTTTACTTGGTACTAAGTTCGTCATATATTTTGTTTTTGTTATATTCATTTTTAAACTATATTTTATGAGAGGCTGTACTAAGTTCTTCCAAAATTTTCTTTATTTATCCCAAATCGTCTGCAATCAGGACTATATCGTCTCGTCTGCTTTTTTTTAATTTGTAATTTCTTTTACTTTTTGCTATGTATTCCATTTAGTAGCAATCTTTTGACATACTTATGTACTTCGTCCACCCATTTGTTTTTGGTCTTCCAACAGGCATTCTTACTTGCATTATTGCGTTTAGTAATTTGCTGGAGATTCTGTCGTTATGCATTTGGATTATGTGTCCTGTCCACCGTAATCACACAGGTTAGTGTATTGTGTTAGTGTTGGTCCTGTAGATTTTTTGTATATTTCTTTATTATATCTAATTTGCCAGCTGTGAGTTTCACTGGGCCCAATATTCTCCGTAATATTTATAAACACGTACTATCTCCTTCGTCAATTAAGGTATAAGTCGCGTAATCCCCAGATAATATATGGCGTATTATAAGGGTACGTTATAATAGCAGAAGGAAGTGGACGAAAGGCAGGTTTCAGCGCCTTAAAAGCGGATCACATCAAAGAACTCTTACTAATCCGCACTGAGGCAGCTGAGGCAGTTTACAACCCCTAACAGGAAAAACACACTCAAATCGTAGCTCTTATTCTCTGTAGACCCAAATCTCCGTTAACTGACTAGCTTTTGGGATCATACCCGAAGGGCAGGGGGTGCTAAGAATCTGCGGAGTCTAAAATGTTACCCAAATAAAACAGCAACGCTTGATATAGCGACATATAACTGCCGCTCGATCATATTAATCCAGACTTGTAGAAATGGAAAAAGAACAAGAAAGGCATTCTTACTTGCATTATTGCGTTTAGTAATTTGCTGGAGATTCTGTCGTTATGCATTTGGAGTATGTGTCCTGTCCACCGTAATCACACAGGTTAGTGTATTGTGTTTGTGTTGGTCCTGTAGATTCTTTGTATATTTCTTTATTATATCTAATTTGCCAGCAGTGAGTTTCACTGATTGGGCCCAATATTCTCCGTAATATTTATAAACACGTACTACCTCCTTCGTCAATTAAGATATAAGTCGCGTAATCCCCAGATAATATATGGCGTATTATAAGGGTACGTTATAATAGTAGAAGGAAGTGGGCGAAAGGCAAGTCTCAGCGCCTTAAAAGCAAATCACATCAGAAAACTCTTACTAATCCGCACTGAGGCAGCTGAGGCAGTTTACAACCCCTAACATAAAAAACACACTCAAATCGTAGCCCTTATTCTCTCTAGGCCCAAATCTCCTTTAACTGACTAGCTTTTGGGATCATGCCTGAAGGGCAGGGGGTGCTAAGTGCGGAGTCTTAAATGTTACCCAAATAAAACAACAACGCTTGATATAGCGACATATAACTGCCGCTCGATCATATTAATCCAGACTTGTAGAAATGGAAAAAGAACAAGAAAGGCATTCTTACTTGCATTATTGCGTTTAGTAATTTGCTGGAGATTCTGTCGTTATGCATTTGGAGTATGTGTCCTGTCCACCGTAATCACACAGGTTAGTGTATTGTGTTTGTGTTGGTCCTGTAGATTCTTTGTATATTTCTTTATTATATCTAATTTGCCAGCAGTGAGTTTCACTGATTGGGCCCAATATTCTCCGTAATATTTATAAACACGTACTACCTCCTTCGTCAATTAAGATATAAGTCGCGTAATCCCCAGATAATATATGGCGTATTATAAGGGTACGTTATAATAGTAGAAGGAAGTGGGCGAAAGGCAAGTCTCAGCGCCTTAAAAGCAAATCACATTAGAAAACTCTTACTAATCCGCACTGAGGCAGCTGAGGCAGTTTACAACCCCTAACATAAAAAACACACTCAAATCGTAGCCCTTATTCTCTCTAGGCCCAAATCTCCTTTAACTGACTAGCTTTTGGGATCATGCCTGAAGGGCAGGGGGGTGCTAAGAATTTGCGGAGTCTTAAATGTTACCCAAATAAAAAAACAACGCTTGATATAGCGACATATAACTGCCGCTCGATCATATTAATCCAGACTTGTAGAAATGGAAAAAGAAACTGAAAATATAAAACGGGATGTCATAGGAATCAGTGAAGTAAGACATAAAAATGAAGAACTATTGGAATTAACGTTAGAAAACACATTCTACTATCAAGGAATATCAACAAGTCGAACAAGCGGCATTAGATTCCTAATCAACAAGTAATGTAGAAAGGTTAAAGTCTTCGATTAAGAGTATTTGTGAGTATTTATTTTGCATCGGAAACAAAGTGCAAAGATGCCTCTATAATTTTGACATAATAATTTAACCATTTTTTATGATTAGAGGAGATTATACTTTTCTTCCATTGCTTGGAGCTTTTTCTTCTCTCCATATTTTTTGTAGTAGTTGGTATAACTCTTTTGGTAAATATTTTTCTCTTTGCTTGTATAGTTCTACCAGTATTTTATCTATTCCTGACACTTAAATGCTTTTTTTATTTGGATTGCCATTCGAACGTCCTTTAGCGTTGATGGTCTAGTTAGTTCATTTTGGTCTTCATCTATCATTATTTCTTATTGTTGTGCCTGTTGTTTTGACTGCTGCTGCCGTTGTTGGTGTAGTTGTTGTACTCTTTTGTTTACTAATTTTCTATAATATATCATATTTCCTTGTTTTACCAATTATTTTACTCTTCTTATTTATGAATAGGCTAGTCTTCTGCTTGTATCCCTGTTTTAAATAATAATAAATAATTATATATGTGTAATATCCGTAGGTTTTCGTAATTTCTCTTTTTCTGTCTGTATAGTTGACCTGCTCTTCGTTTTTTGTTCTCAAATTCTTATTTTCTTTTTTTTTGACGAATACGCGGTGTATTTTCTTAAGTGTAGTTTCGTCTCAAGCGAACTAATCCCTTTGGATTGGTTTAGTAACTTTGAAATTTAAAAGCGAGTATTGTAAAATTTTTCAGTAACATGTTATCAGTGATGTTAGTATAAATTATAAGTTTTGTTAGCAATACACTGGTGGATGTTAAATCATAAAAAATTATAAATAAAGTACGTTAGAATAAAATCGCTTATTGATCTTATAGATCAGACTGAAATAATAGGAAAACAATCTGGAGTATTTTTATCGTTTTAATAAGTTGCCGAAATAAAAACCGCCTAAGATAAGTGGCTCACTTGATGCCGGTCAGAAGAGGAAGAAAAGAACGATCTCAGCTCAGAAATCCGGATGAATATTTGACAGAGATTGGAGTGAGGGACTGAATAAGACAGGCAGTCGACAGGGTAGGATAAAAGGATGTTTTAAGGCAGACCAAGTCTGACGAAATATTGTGGCTATATATAATAACATTAAGGTAGTATCAATAAACTGACAAAACGGAGACTCAGAAAAAACCCACGAAAGACATCTGGATGAAGTAGTGAATGAACTCTAGAAAACATAAAATTTAGGAGTGTGGACGGTAAAGAATATCAGTTTTTAAAAAGCGCTATTAAAACAAAAATTTTCTTTAAGCAATCTATCTTTAACGCTTAAATAAACGTTAAACTACTAAAATGGTATTGTTTGTATGTCTGAAGTATTCTCCATTAATTAAAGATTTTGAATACAAGAATTTTTTTTATAAATATTAAAAACGTCTGCTTAATCTTCATTAATGTTACACAATAGATAACTGTTTAAAATACTTTATTAAATTATATTAAACGACAAATGTTCGTCTTACTTTATTATGAAAAATTGACCTTAAGATCAAGTCCCCCAAAAACTTTTTTAAATACGTCAGATGATTGATGTCTAAAAAAGACTCTATTATCGTTATATCTACTTCTCGCTTAAGGTTAATTGACTGCTCCAGAAACTAAGATTAAAGTGGGGTAGTAATTATCGTAGTAAGGTCATAATCACGTTAAGCAATTTCAGAAAACTTAAAAGCTTTTTCCTTATAATAGATTGAAAAGACGGAAATAATCAAACAAGATATTTTTAATGAGTATAAATTTTGAATTAATTAATAAAATATAACGACAAAATAAATATTGAATCATTTCTAGCACTTTTCTTTTTTAATTTGTTTATTTTCTCTAACTCGGTCAAGGTGTAGATACTTAAAGACACTTAAATATAATTGCGATAAAAAATTAAAATTAAGTGCAAGTATTTCTAGTGATATCTTTTCTAGAAGAATCTGTAATGGGTCACTGAGATTTTAATGTACCATTCTTTTACTGCCATATCGATGACTGTATCTGTGCTATCCCAAGTACAACTATTAATTTTAACAGTTACCTTCCAAAACTAAAGTTTACTATAGAAATCCGTAAAATAGTTTCAAAACACAATCCAGATTTCTGCCTTAATCTGAGACTTCTAAAAATTGCAAGGGAAAGCAGACGTTGATAAAGATGTTAATAGAGACATAGGGAATCTAAAATTTGCATTCCACGACATGTCTCCTCAACTAAGCAGAAATCATTAGCGAATTGGTTTCTTGTACTCATACAGAGTAGATCCGAATAAAATGAAAAAGACAGTCAAGATTTGGTTTCACGTACAAAGCGTCTATGTATCTGTTTATACGTATTTCGCCTTAATAAGGCTCATCAGAACAGATATTCATAGGCGTTCTCAACGTGAAAAATAAGACTTTCCGGTGTTTAAGAAGCAACACTAAAATGGCTTCGAAACGGACGCAATTCGCTAATGATTTCTGCTTAGTTGAGGAGACATATCGTGGAATGCAAATTTTAGATTCCCCATGTCTCTATTAACATCTTTATCAACGTCTGCTTTGCCTTGCAATTTTTAGAAGGCTCAGATTAAGGCAGAAATCTGAATTGTGTTTCGAAACTATATTACGGATTTATTATCAGATGTCGCTATTGCGTCCGTTTCGAAGCCATTTTAGTGTTGCTTCTTAAAGACAGCAAAGATTTATTTTTCACGTTGAGAACGCCTATGAATATCTGTTCTGATGAGCCTTATTAAGGCGAAATACGTATAAACAGATACATAGACGCTTTGTACGTGAAACCAAATCTTGACTGTCTTTTTCATTTTATTCGGATCTATTCTGTATGAGTACAAGAAACCAATTCGCTAATGATTTCTGCTTAGTTGAGGAGACATGTCGTGGAATGCAAATTTTAGATTCCCCATGTCTCTATTAACATCTTTATCAACGTCTGCTTTGCCTTGCAATTTTTAGAAGGCTCAGATTAAGGCAGAAATCTGAATTGTGTTTCGAAACTATTTTACGGATTTATTATCAGATGTCGCTATTGCGTCCGTTTCGAAGCCATTTTAGTGTTGCTTCTTAAAGACAGCAAAGATTTATTTTTCACGTTGAGAACGCCTATGAATATCTGTTCTGATGAGCCTTATTAAGGCGAAATACGTATAAACAGATACATAGACGCTTTGTACGTGAAATCAAATCCTGACTGTCTTTTTCATTTTATTCGGATCTACTCTGTATGAGTACAAGAAACCAATTCGCTAATGATTTCTGCTTAGTTGAGGAGACATGTCGTGAAATGCAAATTTTAGATTCCCCATGTCTCTATTAACATCTTTATCAACGTCTGCTTTGCCTTGCAATTTTTAGAAGGCTCAGATTAAGGCAGAAATCTGAATTGTGTTTCGAAACTATTTTACGGATTTATTATCAGATGTCGCTCTTGCGTCCGTTTCGAAGCCATTTTAGTGTTGCCTCTTAAAGACAGGAAAGATTTATTTTTCACGTTGAGAACGCCTATGAATATCTGTTCTGATGAGCCTTATTAAGGCGAAATATGTATAAACAGATACATAGACGCTTTGTACGTGAAATCAAATCTTGACTGTCTTTTTCATTTTACTATAGAAATTGAACAAAAGAATAAAATAAATTTGCTCGATATCACTCTAGATCGCAATAATAACATATTTAAAACTATGTGGTTCAAAAAAGAAACATGGTCTTCACGATATCTCAACAACTATAAATCTCATCATCCATTCTCCCGTAAGAAGTCTGTAATTATAAGTCTTGCTGATAGATCTACCTGGTCTGTGTCGTTTTAACTGACAAGAACCACGTGTTCAAGTCGAGCAAGAAACATGTTGCTCTTCAAGTATTAAATCTTTATCCAATGTCATCGACCTAGAGTCACATTAGAATTTAAATTTTGAAACATGTAAAACCATATATTGATGTCACAGCTACTTTTTTAGTGTTAGCTTCAATTACAAAAGAAGGCACTGAGGATGATCTGAACAAGATCGAAAACGTCACGTTATGCACCTGTGTAAATTTTAACGACACTTTTTAAAAAAGTTTTAAATTAAATGTTTTATACCTTCATACAAATGTGAAGTGTTTGACTTCTGTATAAGTTTTTTAAACGATGGTAGACAGCCTTAAGATGCTGTGGATATCTTTTGTTTTTAAAAATGTAAAGCGAATTATTGCCTCCCCCAGATACCGCGAGGCAGACCTTTGAGGTGTGGGATTCAGAAATTTTCTTACCCACCTATGGATCATTTCTTTTTGTTTTATTATTCGCCATGATAAAAGTGGGGGAGGGGAATGGCAGTTAAAACACAACGCTTGCCAGACGGGTTGGTGAGTTAGTTATCAGCCGCCCATTCTGGGCCAGACGCTGTTTGTAGCCGTCTACTCTGGATCAGACGCTACTTTTAATTTTATGCTAACCCTAAAATCGGGGGTGCTACTTCCGCCATATACACCGTGCCGAAGATATTCTCCTCCGCCGTTGATACCGTTGTGGTCTTCATCCGTGACCCTGGACAAGGGACAGAGAAAACAAAAGTGAGGGATGTTAGACAAGAAGTTGCAAAATTAAAATGGAGATTTGCAGGACACAATATAAGACAAAAAGAAGACCGATGGAACAAAATTCTTATAAGTTGGAGACCGTGGGAATATAAACAAAGCAGAGGAAGGCCCCAAATGAGATGGGAAGATGATATCAAGAAGCACGTGGGCTCTAGGTGGATGACTATAGCGACAGACAGAGAAGAATGGAAAAGGATTGGGGAGGCCTATGTCCAAAGATGGACCGAAGAAGGCTAATTAGATAGATAGATAGGTATACAGCCAACTACTGGGATTTTCCCATTAATTTTTTACTAATTATAATGTTCCTACTATTTGACTTTATTTTTTAATTTGTTAATGTATTTTATATACATATTTAAAAGAATATGAAATAAAAAGTCTTTGTTGTAACGGTAAAAAATATTTTTCTCTCGAATATAATCGGGAATTCTATTTTTTTTATTTACAGACCGACTGAATCGAATCTTGAAAGTCGCAGCAGAATTTAATAACTACTTGATTGATCGGAAATTGCAACACGAATGAAAACATAAAGAAAAATTTGTGTTCGGGAAGATTAAAACCAGATGGCTTTTACGGTAGTTGTTATTATTATTACCCAGCAAGAGAAGTATTCCTGGGCACGAGATAATAATTTTTTTCTTATTAATACTACAAAAACCAAATATTATATTAACACAATAAAATTTAAGTAATAGTTTACCGGCTTTTGTTAACATTACTTAAAAAAACTAAGACACTTGGTTATTGTACGCTGTTACGTAGGATTCGAACAAAAATGAAAAAAATTGCTTAATTGGAAGCTGAGAAAATACATTTGTATTACGAATACCGATTTTTATATTTGAAATTCAATTTTCTTCCATCTAATTTTTTGGTATTTTTCAAACGCAATAACGATGGTTTTTATTATTATAATATATGTCATAAATATTTTAAAGATATGAAAATTTTTATCAAGAAAGAGCTCCAGAAGAAAAATGTTAAAAGATTATTATCCTATTATTTATACCTTCGTCGCATATGCTGGTCAACTTTGACCAGTTGTAGATCAGGAACACCTGCTTGTAATTAAACTTTTTTTCTTTTACATAAGAAACGTCTTGCTAAATCCTTTTTAATGCTGTTTCAGCTAATAGTTACCGAAATATTCTAATTGTTTATAAGCCAAAAAAATTGTTTATAAT
This sequence comes from Diabrotica undecimpunctata, assembly GCF_040954645.1. Lineage (NCBI taxonomy): Eukaryota > Metazoa > Arthropoda > Insecta > Coleoptera > Chrysomelidae > Diabrotica > Diabrotica undecimpunctata. Next base: position 146,980,324 of record NC_092805.1, on the reverse strand, counting down.
TTTAAAACATTCCTGAGACCGTCTAAATAATTCAATTCCAATTCCATACAGCCTCAACTTTTATATGGTCTATTTTTTGTTAATAAGATTTTAAAAAAATATTTATTTGAAATCTATTACATCAATTTTAATAATATTTGGTGTACAATTTAACTGTGTCATGAATATTTTCCGAACGAATTATAAAGGTCCTAAGTGCAATTTAAGTCGTTAAAAAACGTTGATTAAAAAAGACTTATTTCCCCGCTATTTGTATTTATTGCAAAGGCAATAAATTAACACATTTTTAACCAGACGTATGGTATAAAAAATTCAATTTTTTCAAGTTTTAGTAATTTTTAAATAATTTTAATTTTTTTATTAATGTTTTCTACATATTTAAAAGGAAAAGTTAGTTAATATTACTAAAGATATCACCTAACTAGTTCTGCAAAAATCCGAATGCCACCTTCCACATTCAAATTTAGTCGTTTTTTTACAGATCCGTACCGATCTGTAAAGGAACTATATAATCAAACCTCTATTTATTCAAGTCGTCAGAGACAAAAATTCTTCCACTGAACCTCTAAAAATTATACGAACAAGCTGAAATTTTCAAAAATCTCAATTTTAGGACCCCAAATAGATGCAATAAAGTTTACCATTCCAACCCCTGGGCTTATTCCTAAAACTCTGGTAGGGAGAGGGGACGAAAAACAAGATTTCCAGTAATCTGTAGAATCGCAGAAAAAAAATGTTTCAAACGAGAAATATAACTGACACAATTTTAAATAAAAATAGTTATTAGCACTTTTTCTATAGAGTGCACCGTTCTCTTAGAAACAAACAATTTTAAATAAATTTTGTATTAACTCGATGGTAAAAATTCTTCTGATCTTTCGATCAGAATGTCCTATCAACTAAGATAAAAATGGGTTTTAAAGGTGAGGAAGAACATTATAGCCACAAAAATAAATATCTGAAGAAAATCAGGGATATCTAGAGGGAAAAAAAACCAACAATTAAATTAGCACTATAATGGAAATGAAAAAAACAATACCAGACAGCATCCATCAAAAATAAACAGTTATATATCACCTACAGCACCTAAACAGAATCAAAGCAGAGGAAGAGAGCTGGGAAGGATTTAAGTAATGAGCAATCGAGGAGATATTGTATATTGGAAGACGTCAAAGACCTTTATATAATAATAAAGTGTATTTGGTAAAATTTAAGAAGGAAGCAAGTAAATATATTTGGATTTAATGTATTTGTTGAAACTCAAGAGAATTTTGAAGTCAAAGAAAACACGTTCTCTAAAAAAATGAGAAGCATTGTTAGATAATCGTTAGAGATATGAAGAATCTAAAAGTTGCATTCTACAATATATCTCTCATCTAAGCAATAATCCGTGTCGAATTGGTTTCTTTTACTCATAAAGAGTAAACCAAAATAAAAGAAAAGACAGTTAAGATATCATTTTATGTATAGTGCCTCTGTATATTCGCTTATACATATTTCATCTTAGCAGGAATCATAAAAGCGACTGGTACAGAAACTCTTACCCTGAAAACAAATCTTTTCCGTCAAAAGAACCAACACTAAAATGGCTTCAATATGGACGATATAGTGAAATCTGATATAATAAATCACGAAAGTATAAATCCAAAGATGTCTATTGATGGAACCAAAATTCAGATTTTTGCTTTAATCTGTGCTTTCTGTTAATTGAAAGGCAAAACAGACGATGCTAAAAGATGTAAAAGAGATATGAAAAATCTAAAAGTTGCATTCTACACCAATTAATAGATACTTTAGTGTTATATTTTAGTTATTTGTATATAAAAGAGCTTACCTAATACTGTAATTGAACTAGAGACTAACATGGACAGCAACCACACTAACGCTATTTTAAATACAACGGTCTTTGTTGTGGTACTATGTCTCGTTTTGAGTGGATTTCTGATACCAAGGTACCGGCCTAGGCTGATGAAACACATGTGCATTATTGAAGATGAGCAGGCCAAAACGTCGCAGGTCACGTAAACGTTACACCAGACAAAACCAAAGGGCCAACTTCCTGAAAGAAAACATTATGTTATTCAAAATGTTTATAGTAAAATATTAAAATACTATTAAACCATTGAAAAAAATTGTAATTTTTTATATTGGAAGTGGCTGTGCAATAAAAACTTTATTGAGAGGAATTTTAGTCACTTCTACGCAATATAAACACAAATTATATACAAAACCTAACTTGTTGTTTACAATATTTTCCTTTTATCAAAATAATAAAATTCCTGGAGTAAATAGTTTATTGGTAGCTAATAGATAAGTACACTTGAATTAACTTAAAACTAGCTTCCTGTACTTTCCAAGGAAAATTTTCTAATTAGACCACAAACTTAGAAGAGTTCAACTTAAAGTCTTCTTCTTCTTCTTCCTACTTTATAAAAAGGCTTAATGCCTGTTTTACTTTGGTTTTTAGCCTCAATTGACGTTGTCTGATCATCTTTTCCTCGGTCGCCCCAATGATCTTTTTCCATTTGGCGATTTGTCTCTTGCTATTCGTACTATTCTATTTTCTGTCATTCTTTCGATGTGTTGATTCCATTCCACTTTTCTTCTTTTGGTCCACGCGTTTATTTCCTCTATACCACATCTTGCTCGTATTTCCTCACTTCTTACTCTAACCGAGTTTGGTTTGTTATTTTTTGTAAGACTTTTATTTCTGTTGTTTCCAGTAGTCTTTGTATTTTCGCCGTATCTGCTCTTGTTTCCGCTGTGTACGTCATTATCGGTCTTATTGTTAATTTATATATCCTGGTTTTCGTTTCGGTTGTGAGGTATTTGTTTCTCCAGATTGTGTTGTTGAGACATCCTGCTGCTCTGTTTGCCATGTTTACTTGTTTTTGTACTTCTTCTTCCACTTTTCCGTAGCTTGACAGTTTTATTCCCAAGTATTCAGTTTCCATCACTTGTTCTATTATTTTGTTATTTACGACTAGTTTACATCGTCTCGGTACCGCTGATATCACTATCGCTTTAGTTTTCTCTGTTGAGATTTCATCCATTATCAGATTAAATATTAATGGGCTCAGCGAATCTCCTAGTCTAATGCCAGTTTCATATTTGATAGGTTTCGATAGTTTTCCTTTACATCCTACCATAGCTATGTTATCTTTATATATATTCTCAATGGTTTTTACTAAATCCAGTGATATTCCCTTTTCATATAATAAATGTATCTCGTCCCGAACTCTCACTCTATCAAACGCTTTTTTCAAATCTATCGGACACATATATGCTGCTTTGTTGTATTCCAGCGACTTTTTTTTATTTGTCTTAATACAAAAACTGCATCCGTGCATGATCTTCCTGTCCGAAATCCTTGCTGTTACTCTTGCAGAGATATTCGTTCGTTTATTTTTGTCGCTATTATTCTTGTTGTCAATTACTGAAATTTCTTATTAATCTTTATTTATTTAATCTTTAATTAACTTAAATTTCTAAGTGCACAAATAAAACTACTATTCATCAAAAAGATTATTGTCTTGTACCTCAAAACATGTACCTTTATACCTAGGTGCTTACACAAATATAATTCGAACTAGAAAATTATTGTCTTTGAACAACCCTTTTGGGTAACTTGACATATAAAGAATAATTATTATTAATTAAAGTAAAAGTGATCAACGAGGTTTTCCATCTATATCTATTTAAAAATTTTTCATAGAAATCTTAGTAAAAACGCGAAGTCTCTCAACGTTGTAAAACAAAATATATCAAAGTATGAAAATGAAGTGCATGAGAGTTGATATACACAGAGATGTAGATACACAGCTTGAAAAAATAATTACATTATTAGATTCAAATCACTGGATAATATCATATCATTTTAAGCTTAATGTAATAATTAACAAAACAATATCTAAAGGTATATCAACAATTTACAATAATATAATTATAATTTATATAATTTTTATTGATGCAGAACATTTACTTAACAATTAGTTGTGGAACTTAGTATATATTAGTTTTTTTAGGAAGTATGTTAGTCAAATACAAATCAATCTTTTAAATAAAACATTAAAACGAATCATTGACCAGTTCTATTGAATCCCAAAAAGCATGTAAATAATTCAATCGGCTATTTTTAGCTAAGTGTGGTTAAGGTTATGTGAAGGGTTAGTTCTAGTGGCTAAAGGACGAAGAAGTCTGAAAAGTCTTGATCATCCGTGTACCTACACGTGGTAACCATAGACATAATACAACTAAACTAAATGCAATAGAATCGCGTTCCTCCAGTGCGACAAAAAAACTGACGCAAAGAAATCTCTGCATCTCTCTCTGATTTGCCAGGTTTATCGACCACGTGACCTCAGTGACCACTGAGAAGGTCACATGCTTCATAAACTAGGCTCATTAAAAAGAGATGCAAGGACTGCTTTGCGTCAGACACTGGGGGAACGAGCTGCTATTGCAACGATCAGTCTATATTTGATTAAATATCTAAGGTAGTAACTCTGTTAACATAACCCTCAAAATTTTTGAATAAAATCCTTTATAAAAAGGTATATAAAAAACCCAGTTGGGCTATTTTGAATTGACAAAACGTTTTCGGAATAAATATTCCATCATCAGTGTCTAGTTAATACATGGATGTAGCCACTAAATATGTGGGTAAAAACCCTTTAAAAATTATTAAATAAAATTTGGTTTACATTATGTCTAATTTACAGTTAAGATGTTAAAGTTACCGTTGGATTGGTAACATGGCGTCATGGCGTCATTTTCGCCATGTTACCAATCCAACGGTAACTTTAACATCTTAACTGTAAATTAGACATAATGTAAACCAAATTTTATTTAATAATTTTTAAAGGGTTTTTACCCACATATTTAGTGGCTACATCCATGTATTAACTAGACACTGATGATGGAATATTTATTCCGAAAACGTTTTGTCAATTCAATATAGCCCAACTGGGTTTTTTATATACCTTTTTATAAAGGATTTTATTCAAAATTTTTTAATATATGGTATACAGCCAAATACAGGAACTTTGTTTCCTTGTGGACTTCAAAATTTTGTTATTTGATTTAAAGTTTGAGTAGAATTTATTTGAATAAATATCTGTTAAATACGAATACCATCACTGTTATTTACAATTCCAAAGTATTGTGAAATACATAGATAATTTCCGTATACATCATAATTTTGAAAAGTATTTACAATCATATATTGACACACGTCAATGCTTACAATCGCAGAAATGAGATTAAACCTTACTTTTAAGTTGTATTACGTTCCTGAGAGATAACTCTGCTGCACGTGTCATAAATTGGCGTGGAAAAAATATAAAATTATAAGCAATGCGTTACGTTGTGTATATTTTGTATTATGTTCTATTGTTGTAACTGACTAAAGTCCCAACTGGGGACATTTTTATTGCGTAGCCTACCCTGTACACAATTTTTTTCTTCATTACGATATACTTAGCAGATATAAATCATTTTTTGACCAGTACGAATGTAGTTCAGGATTTTACATTAATCCCGACGAAATTTTAACAGGAAAATAAAGTTTGGTATTTGTTGTAGGTTTCCACGATATTAATCTGGCATTACTTCCAATGTTATCGGGTATAAAGCATACTTGTTTTTTGATAATATGCAGAATAAAGTTTATAAGAGTTAATGGATTAAATATATTTTGAGGACCATTAAACTGACTATTGTACATATACAGTGTGCGCGTCTATAGTGTTCGTAACTATAAATTATTTAATTAAAATTGTGCTTTATTCCCACTAAATAGAGTAGGTTACAAGTTGTAATAAATAAAATAAGGCCTGTGTATATTGTTTTATAATATGTTACTGATGTAATTGTTTGATATGCAAATCGGGCGCTGTTTTGTAACATTATTTTTAATTGGATCATATGGCAAGTAATACCTTAATGAAAGCTTTTGTGTCACTTAGTATGTATGAAAATGTAAACAACATATAGACCATTATTAATAATTTGGTATTATTTTTCGTTTATAAAATACGGTCTCTAAATTAATTTAAAATTATAGTTTACCACATTCTGATAGCAATCATTTGTTATATGCTTGGTATGTTAGACATAATTTAAAAGCTCTTGTGACACTTAGTATGAATTAAGAAAAAAGAAAGAGTTAGTATTTCACTGTAAGTCAGTTTAAAATAATGTTTACAATTTTATAATCTCAATTTTAAAACGAGGCAATAGAATCGAATCTAAATCAGACATCCAAACTCAGACTTGGTGAAGCAAACACATTCTAACCAAATGGAGAATAAAAATCATAAATTGTTCTATTTAAGTGTCTTTGTAAAGATTACTCAAATATTTCGAGTACTGTAAGGTTGCTGGAAGTAGGTTCTTTTCAATGTTAAGTAGCTAAGTAGCTGTCTTCTTGCAATTACACACAAGTTGTGTGTAACACTCAGCATCTCGTGCTACAAGAACTATGACACTTCACATTTGGAGTTCACGTTACAAAATATTTAAATAATTATACAATTAAGGGAGAGGCTGGAACAGTGGCCAATCAGGTACAGTGGCCACTTTTAAATATTTTGTTGTTGTTTGATATATACAGACGCGCCATCTAGTAAGTAGGTAAGTTTAAACATCTGTTCAACCAATAATAATATACATATTAAATGTTCTGTATGTTTAGTGGTATACAGTATAGTATTTAAAACTTGCAGGTGATGCAAATTATGATCTATCTACAAAGTAGTAGATTTTAGGTTATGTCTTGTAAACAATGAGCTTTTGGTACAGTGGTCACACACTTAAGCAGGAACAGTGGCCACTGCTTTTGACAAAAAAAGTGGTGGCCACTGTTCCCACATACGTTTGTAAAAAGCAGTGGTCATTATTCTTTCTGCAAAAATTATCAAAAATAATTTTGTTTTAGATAGTAATATGCCCCGGAAAATACCAAAAAATCCAAAATAGATGAAAATATGAGAAAAGTGATTTATGATGTTTGGGAAGGTGGATTATCACAAAAGGCTGCTGCTTTAAAATACGACATTCCACGCACTACGTTTAGGAGATATTTTAAAAAGTGCAACAAAAATAAAAATAATATAAATTGGACTTCAGGTGTTCTTGAGGGAGCTCCAAGATTAACACCAAATTATGGTATCAATCAAATTTTTCTTCAAGTGAGGAAAAAGAACAGAGTAATTATTACATACGATGACCAAGCTTCATCATGGTCTCAATCCGAAAGGTGCCAGACAACTATCTTATGATTTGGCAATTGCTAACAGAAAAAAAATACCAACTTCATGGGAAGAAAACAAGATGGCAGGCAAGTTTTGGTTTACAGGTTTTATAAAACGAAATTCAGAATTATCATTACGATCAGCAGAAGCAACTTCCCTAGGTAGGGCAATGGGGTTTAATCGACCAGTCGTTGCAAATTTTTTAAGTAATCTTAAGAATATTTATGAAAAATATGCATTAACAAATAGTCAAGTATACAATGTTGACGAAACAGGGTCTTCGTACTGGAAGATCGTGTACAGATGCAATATTCATTATAAAACAAATTACTGAGAAATGACTAGAGTATATTAGACCAGCATTTCTGTGTCTGATTGACCTGAAGAAAGCGTTTGACAGAGTAAGACTCAAAAAAGATGTAATCCATCTTCTGTATAATAGACAAGTTCCCCTAAATATTATAAAAACTATCGAAAACATCTACCAAAACAACAAAAATGGAAGTCAGAATAGATGGACAACTTACAGAACCTATAGAAATAGGCAGCGGAATAAGACAAGGGGATTCATTGAGTCCCATGTTCTTTAATTTGATTATGGATGAAATCATCAAGAATCAAAGAAATCAGAATACTCTGTTACGTAGACGACCCAATATTGATAGCCCAAGATGAAGATAGTCGGCAAAGCCTGGTCCACAGATTTACCATAAGAGCAAAAGAATTTAATATGACAATCTAATCTCAGAAATCTAAAACAATAATAGTCAGCAAAGAACCAACCAGATGTAAAATAGAAATTGATGGCATGGTATTGAACAAGAGATGGAAATAAAATACCTGGGAATTACACTGTCTAGCTATGGAGACCTGGACAAAGAAGAGAGAGATCAAGTACAAAAAGCAAATAGACTGGCAGGATGCCTTATTACCATTATATGGCGAAACAAACACATTAACACTGAGATGAAGTCAAGAATTTATAAAGCCAGTGTAAGACCAATTATGACATATGCCTCAAAAACAAGACCCGACACAGCCACAACGCAAAGGCTACTGGAAACTGCAGAGATGAGAGTACTGAGAAGAATTACAGCAAATACGCTGAGATATTAAAAGAAAAGTGAAGACATTAGAAGAAAATGTAGCGTACAGTGTATAAATAAATGGACACAAAATAGAAAAAAGAGTGGAATAATCACATAAATAGAATGGAGGAGACTCGTGTCGTCAAAATAGCAAGAGATAAGTCACCAATCGGCAGAAGAAGTATCAAACGAAAGCGCAAAAGATGGAGTGACAACCTTCCATAGAGGTATTCATCCGCCAATGAACAAGCAGAATTGCTTACAAAGAGGAAAAAGAAGAAGAAGAAGAAGTCACTAGAACAACATAAAAAGAATGTAAAGGTGTCTTAGGTACTAATGAAATAATTTAAGTTTTACGGTTGAGAAAAGTTGGAAGGTTGGACGGACTCTAAAGGGAAACTGTTTATACTTCAGATCATAAGGATCCTGTTAATAAAATATGTCGTTTAGCAAAATATGTAGTTTTTCTTGTTTAAAGTCATGTTTAAAATATATTAAGAGTCTTCGTCATTGCCCGTTTTTAAGTTGAAACAGATATCATTTTATATTTGTCAAAGAAATTTGACGACATTATTCCAAACTAAACTGAAATGGAAAACTCCAATATTTCAAGAGCCAAATTTGTCACATTGCTATTTATCACTTTCAGATATTATTGCGCTCCTGTCAGTTGTGTGAAAAATGTTAACGCCGAAATGATTGAAACAAGTTGAATATAAAGTTTTAATTGATGTTTTGAAAGTTAGGTATATTAATTGAAACAAGTTTATTTGTTTTTTAAAGTTTTAAAGTGTATAGTATGTTATGGAATGGTTTCATATATTTTTTATTTAAACAAATAAAGACGCGTTAACTGCTAGCGGTGGGACATACGCAACATAATATAAGTTAAACAAAAAATATACAGTTCACAATTTGGTATATAATTTGTTTGTGTTAAGAGAAATTAATAATTTTTCTAAATCAGATTTAAATCAGATGTTAAGTTTTAAAATTGCCACTAAACGAATTTGCAATTTTTTGTTGCAGGAACTTTATTGCATAATAGGCACTTTATAATGACGTGTTTAACTAAAAGTAAAGGTACTACAATTAGCAAATATATTAGTAAAGTTCCTTTCTTGAACATATTAGTAGAACATAAGTCTACTTAGACTTCTCCAAAGCTTTTGACCGTGTTCCAAAACGTCGATTACTAGCTAAATTGGATCACTATGGTATCCGCGGTAAGTTGAACATTTGGATTGAAGATTTTCTATCCGATAGATACTTCAGGGTTCGTGTTGGGGAAGACCACTCACTAGATAAGCCAGTCAAGAGTGGAGTCCCACAAGGATCAGTACTTGGACCGCTACTATTTTGAGTCTACACTAGTGATCTTCCGCTCATCGTATCCAGTAAGGTTTCCATTTACGCTGATGACACAAAATTATATGTGAATCCAACTATTAACCAACATGTTCTTCAACAAGATCTTGACGCAATATTCAAATGGTCCTCAGAATGGTTACTTCCGCTTAACATTGAAAAATGCGTTGTTTTACATATCGGCAAAAATAACCCATCACTACCGTACTTTATTAATGGACATCCCTTAAACTCGGTAACCTCCCACAATGATCTCGGAGTGATAATTAATAGTGACTTAAATTGGTCTGATCACATAGTGTCGGTGTGTAAACGTGCAAACTCGAAACTGTTTTTGATCCGTAAATGTTTTACACGTATATCTCTAACTTCTGTTAGTAAACTTTACTTAATATACGTTAGACCTATTCTTGAGTTTGCCGGACCAGTGTGGAATCCAGATCTCATTTGCGATAAAATCTTACTTGAAAACGTTCAGCGTAAAGCTACAAGACTGGCATACGGTCGTGTAAGACCTAACTATGAAGATAGATTATCCATGGCTCATCTTACTACATTCGAGCAGCGACGTCTTCGAGGTGATCTAATTATGTCCTTCCGTATTTTAAAACATAACTTTGGGAACCTAAGCACTATATTCACTTTGAATCAAGACGAAAGATTAAGAGGCCATCGATACAAATTGAAAAAAGAACAAACTACTGCAAGGTCCAGGGTGAACTTCTTGCCAAATAGAATCTTTAATATCTGAAACAATTTGGATCAAGACACCATATCGGCAACTAGTATTAACATCTTTAAAAATAAACTTGATAGTGGTTTATTTTATTTATAGGATTTTTTTTCTTTAACAGCATTATTTATTTATTTATTTATTGTCTCACCATTCAACTTTTGTATGATATACTTAATTGTTTATGTTTACTTTACTTTATAATTGGTATTTTTGTTTTTTTTTTTATTTTTGATTTTTGGGCATAATAGGAGCTCGCTCCTCTGCCCTTATTTGTAATATAATAATAATAATATGCTCATCTGTAAGTATAGTATGTCCTATTCCTGGTATTTAAAATAACGAATTTAGTTCCTACTTTTTCAGGAACATTCCTTTAATTTAGCGACAGTGACATTTCAATTCTTCTGTTCTCCCAGATATTACAAACATATCTTTTGGTGTCTGATTTGTGATAATTCACGGTTCTTGGTAATTTGTTTTTCCGGGGTAATTGGGCTTTTAGTATGGCAAGAGGAATGAGACGAGATGAGAAGGGTGGCACAGTGGACGAAGTCGTTGATTCCTAATCTGAGAAGTTGGATGGACTGCGGGCATCTGCGTTTGGATTACGTCCTGACGCAGATGCCCCGGGATGTGGCTTTTTTCCTGACGCAGAAAATGACAAATGGCTGTACTGTGAAATATCGGACACTGTTTCATACACTCTATTGGTATGCGATAGATATATTGACGAGAGGAGTGTAATCAGTTACGGAACTAGTGGAGGAGATGCTTAGGTTGCCAGATCGGTTGAGAGCAGTTTAGATATATGTGAAGAGAACGGAAAAAAAGAAACAAGAAGATAAGGCAAAATAAGAATAGGACGAGATTGAACATGAACAAAGAGAAACAAGGGGGGAGAAGGATTTAGTCGTAGTGAGAAAGTGCAAGAATGTGTGAGAATTGTGCGAGAATAAAAAAACGGGTGAATGCTAAGATTACGTCCCAATCCGGTAATTTACAGTTGAAAAGGGTGTTTTTTAGCAGGTAGATCTCTGACATTGACTGCGATGGTCATCGAACAAAGCCTACATGAATATAATCTTGGCCACGCTAGAGGAATCCTGAATAACCGAGGCTTAAAGACAGTTCTGCTTACCTTCTGCAATCGATGTGTATTTTAAAAATTTTGTCCACTCTACCAATAAAAGACAAAAAAAGGGTAATTGGTTCAGTGAAAAAGTTATTAGCTGCTGTAGCAGATGCCAAAGAATGAGCTTTTTCGGTACCATTTATTCCCACATACGAAGGTACCCATATAAACGACATATTTTTATCTTTTATAGGTAAAACAGTTCTTCTTTGGTTGATAAGTATCTTTGGTATCTAAGAAGTAAACTGTGGGAAGTATACAAGTTTTTTTGTATAAAACCTACACTCTTTTTCTATAAAAACATTCAGTTGGAAATTAAAATGGCTTTTTTACGGGTAGTTCCTTAATTGTTTTAATATGTGATGAATGGAACTAATTTTTTTATTAAAAATGCAATTTTTTTGAATTCCAAGAAAAAACTTGTTTTCGCCAGATATAGTCAGCAGCATGTCCGCCTCACATCTTGATAAATGCATCAAAGTATGGGGAGGGACATTTTGGATGTTAAATTTTAAAAAGCTTGTTGGATAAGGAAGGGATATGTGGCTTGTTTGAAAAACTTGTTAAGGGGCTGATCCATTTGTAAAGGTTTAATTATTTAAGTAAGATAATTTAGATACATAGAGTAGATAAATGGAGAGGAAGTAAACTACTTTAATCTAAGCCCATTTAGACTGTCGGATTATAATACGAAGTTTAACCAGGATGATATTCCTTATGCCTTTTTGTGTAATAAACCTAACCTTCTCTGATATGCTATTCTTTTACTGTGTTCCTGGAGATTCAATAAGTTATATTTAATTATTTTAATATCTTTTATTTTTACCATTTCTGTTTGTTCTGCTTCTTGCCTTTCGTTGGTTTAGATGTGATAAATGCAAACATAGTTTTACTGTGACTGTATAATGACCTAATGCAAATTCGAGTTTTATATAAACTATTATTTTTTTGGAACTGCAGATGAGTTGTAGGTAAAATCTGGGTGCTGAAACAAAAGTAATCTGTTTGTTATGCACATCAGTGATACGGTACAGCACTTTGCAGTAAAAGACAACTTTGCAATTTTATTTGACCTCTTTTACCACTCTACAATACGACGAATAACGCCAGAGAGTGTTCAGACCACAGAACTATAGCATTGATGAGCCACACAGTATTTTTAAAAATAATTCACAAAAGAATATTTAATAAATTAGAAGAGGACATAAGCGCCACATAGTTTGGATTCAGAGGTGGACTGGGAACACGGGAAGCTTTGTTTGGTCTGAGTGTGTTAATGCAAAGATGTTAGGATGTAAACCAAGACCTCTACGTAGGTTTCATAGATTTTGAGAAGGCCTTCGATAAAGTCAGACACCAAAAGCTGTATGAAATCCTAAGAAGCAAAAACATCGACAGTCGCAATATTAACATCATATCCAGGTTGTACTGGGGACAAACAGCAAAAATCAAAGTTGATAATAAGTTAACCGAAGAAATTGAGATTCGTCGAGGTGTGCGTCAGGGTTGTGTGCTTTCTCCACTATTATTCAATATATATAGCGAAACAATATGTCAGGAAGCGCTCCTAGAGCAAAACATTGGTATGAACATTAACGGAGAGTTAATTAACAATATACGATACGCTGATGACACGCTAATAGTAACAGATAACCTAGCAAATTTACAGTTTTTGATGGAAAACATAAACACCCATACCAATAAGTATGGTCTAAAACTGAACATCAAAAAGACTAAATTCATGATTGTAACAAAGAAGCTATACACCAATGTGAATTTAACCATAAATAATCAGCCAGTTGAGTGTAAGAGTTACGTCCTACAAATATTCAGGGGTTTGATTCACTGATACTAATGACCAGACAAGAGAAATCAAGAGGCGAATAGAGATAGCGAGACAATCGTTTGTCAAAATGAAAAAGTTCCTATGCAGCCGGGACATAAATATAAACTTAAGAACGAGAATGTTAAGGTGCTATGTTTTCTCCGTTCTTCTGTACGGCATGGAAGCCTGGACACTGAAAAAGATAATAATCAAAAATATTGAGGCATTCGAGATGTGGTGTTACAGGAGAATGTGGAAAATACCATGGACATAAAGAGTAACAAATCAAGATGTTCTGCTGAAAATGGGGAAGGAATGCGAAGTCATAAAAACCATACAAACGAAAAAACTGGAATATCTGGGACACATAATGAGTGGAGAGAAGTACTCTCTGCTTAAACTCATAATCCAAGAAAAAATCTCGGGAAAGAGAAATGTGAGACATAGGAGGATTTCCTGGTTGCGAAATTTAAGGGAGTAGTATGGGTGCAGTTTAATACAGTTGTTCAGAGCTGCAGCCAACAAAGTAAAGATTGCTGTGATGGTAGCCAACCTACGATAGGAGACGGTACTGCAAGAAGAAGACCACTCTACACATGGCACTCTAAAGACAAGCGCTTCTAAATATGATAAAATAGTACAGGAACGGTATCTTAAGAGACTAGGATAGACCTTGTTCGGCTGGAATTATTATTTCAGAGGTATACTTTATCATAATCCTGAAACTTAAAAAAGCAAACCATACCTGGAGGCAGAATTATGAATTGAATAATCACGCAAATACTATAAGAAATCCATCTTTCAGATAAACTCATATATGATGCCACCAGAACTAACCTCCACTGAGAAGATTTATACAACTATAGCATCTACAGAACTAAAGATCCCGAACAGGAATGGGGACTTGATTTGGTTTACTGAGGGATCTAATACTGCCCATGGTACTGGATCTGGAATCTTTAAGCAAACATATAATTATAATAAATGATACAGCCGAGGTCAATTTAAAACTGTGTTCCAGAATAAAGTTTTTGCTTTAGCTGCCTGGTTTAATAAAAACCCCAAAGCAAGAATAAAATCATAAAGAGAATCAACATTTATACAAATAGCCAAGCGGCTATTCTGGTCATAAGGGATCTACTTACCAAATTAAAACTAGTAAAGAACTACAAAGATCTCCTCATTATCCTGTCAAATAACAAAAAAATGGTTCATATGGGTACTGGTTCATGAAGGGTTACATGGCAATGATCGAGCAGATTTGTTGGCAAAACAAGGACTAAATACTGAGCTTTGATGTAATCCTATATTCACATGCACGTTTGAAATAATACTAGTTGCTACTTTCTGTAACATATTTCTTATAATTTTTTTACATATTTTTTATCAGCTGTCTTATAATAAATACTACATCTGTTGTTGATCTGCCTTACATAAATCAAACTTATTTTTAAGTAATTCGGTTTCTTTGCATATTCGTAATGAAATGACAAACCTGTACAATATATTACGCCAGATAAGTAAGACAAACTGTCTTACACTAAACAAAATTCAGTGAGACCTGTGGATTCTGAGGGATAGGGGAGGGAAAGAAAGGTTGACACCAGAAACGACAGAATACGCCGACATAGGACAAAAATAGTTGATATAATGATATAATGTATCACATAGTCTTAATGGAGATGGGCAGGTCACATAGCCCGAATGACCCACAAACGTTAAACCAGAAGACTAATAATAAGGGGACCCATAACTTTGCTTTGTGCCCTTCAATTATAAAAACTGGCAGGACCCTGGTCTGCCTGGCCTTTCGGCATACGACCGTTAGCGCCTCCACTGCCGCTACGAGTCCGACATCAAAATGAGGGTGGCGCGTTGCATACGCATCGCGGTGCTCCACCCTCCCCATAGTACCTGTGTTGCTATTACCTCACCCATCCGTTATGCCCTCCCACGGGCTGACAAGTGACGCAGGCAGAGGAATTTCCACCTCGCACGTAGACAGGTCGTCGCCGAGGATCTCTCATCTACCACTTTTTAATCTCCAGGCGGGTATGTGCCGAGACACCGACGCCCCTATTGGTGGTGTAAGGCCAAAAGAGGTATGTACGGGCTCAGCTCGTTCAACCTCGCCTAGTTCTCTTGGAATGAGAGTAGAGTGAGACTAGGAGTGTAGACCGGTGACCGTGACGCCTATGCGCCTCGAGTGCGTTTCTGCAAACCCGACACCTCAAGCGACGGCTCTCCACCTCTCGATTCCTACCCATTAGTCGCCTCTTACGACATGCAGGGTCTTTTGACCTCGGCCGTATTCTTATCTCCACGAGCCGAACGGAAAATAGAGTAACTTAGTGGGGATTGCAGAAGTATAGGTAAACCACCAACCAAATGAAGCAACGATAAAAAGATAATGACAAGCAAGCAGTAGCTTAGCATGGCTAACCGATGACGTATCCGTCTATTAATTACTTTGTCTCATATTTTTATGGTTATTGCCCTGTACATTGCGTATTATTAAACCCCTCATATGTTTTTGTAAAAAGGTACTACTATATAAATGGCTTCTTTATTCGTCTTGCCTTTGTCATACTTTCATAACTAAATTAAACAAATCTACTAGCCAACTTGTTTACAGCTCTCCCACAGCTATCCACTACAGAAATATTTCGTCCACCTGTCTTTTTTTTTTCCTAATTTTTAAAAATGCTTAAACAGCTTCCTCTTGAATGAATTCGGTAGACTAGTAAAACTACTCATTAGCAAAATTGAGCCAGCTTTTATTTTTTTTGATTCTTCTTCTTCAAGTGCCCTGTCCGTTGCGAACGTTGGCTATTAACATGGCAATTCTGATCTTGTTTGCGGCGCTTCTGAATAGTTCGACCGATGTGAGCCCGAACCACTTCCTCAGATTTTGGAGCCACGAGTGTCTTCTCCTACCTGCCCCTCGCTTACTGTCTATTTTTCCCTGGACAATCAATTGCAGTAGACGGTACTTATCGTGTCTCAATATGTGGCCTAGATATTCAAGCTTTCTTTGTTTAATTGTATTCACGATTTTTTTCGTCCTTTCTTTCGATTCTTTGGATGACCTCTATGTTGGTGACATGTTCGGTCCAGGATATACGAAGAATGCGTGGGTACACCCACATTTCGAATGCTTCTAGTTTTCTCGTGAGCGTCTCCGTCAGCGTCCAGGCCTCCACACCATATAGTAAGACCGGAAAAATGTAGCATTTAACTAGACGTAGTTTTAGAGGAAGAGACAAATCCCTGCTTATGAGGAGCTTTTTCATATTGCTAAATGCTGCTCTAGCTCGTTCTATTCTCGCCTTAATTTCTGTGGCCTGTTCCCATTTTGCATTTACGTTGGCGCCAAGGTACACATAAGATTCTACATGGTCAATTAGTGTGTTACTTACGCGTAACTGTCGAGCAGGCTGTTGCTTCCTGCTTGTCAGCATCGAGCATTTTTTTGATAGGTTAAGAATTTTTGAAGAAAGATTTAATTTCATAATTTTTTTGTTTTGAAATTAAAATAAATATTAATAAACAAGTTTATTTGCTATTTACCTTGTATAGATATAGGTACAGAGACACACGTAATATATTATGGAATATATATTTTAAACAGCAAACGTCATAAATCTTTTAATTTTCCCAAGAATTTATTAAAAAAGTTTTAATCATCCAAAAAACCTTTCAGCTAAGCTCCAAGCCTGACTTTACACAGAAGTTATACCCATTAGTCAAATTTAGCTAATATTTCACTAATGATTACACCAGAAACGCAATTGTGAAAGGATGACCCTTTTACCGCGTAAAAACCGCAGGCCCCTTATTATTTTGATCCATCGGCCGTTTCTCGGTAGTTAACTCAATCAGCGATTTATTACGTTATGGTTTTAATGGCAAAACCTCGTGTGGGCATCAGATTGAAAACGTTGGCTATTATACAGCTATAAAGCATATAGGATTTTCCAACCGGAAATATTCCAGTACGATAATAAAAATGCTGTCAAAGCAAAGTCATGTTTGCAAACTGAAATGTTCATTTACTTTGCCCCATATCAATTAAATATCAATTTCCCTTCCTCTATACCAACGGAGTGGTCATATAAAAATTATTTCGATATTAACACCCGTTTGATAGCATTCCAAAAGGTTACAAATAATATAGTCACGCTTGACAAAAGAGATCCAATTGATGGAAAATGAATAATTTTCAAAAAAGTCAACGTCTCATGTGATGTGTGCGAAACATTACACGCACTATTGAACAAATTGTTAGCCTACCGGGTGCCATCTTTTTTGAAGTAGAAGATTATCGCAGCGAATTCATCTATATTATCCTCCTGAGACCTGATGTCCAATTAAATGGACATTAACGTTTTATATATTTTTTTGGAAAGAACTAAATTTACAACGCCGAGTCCCACGGTCCATCGTAGTGTATATACAAGTGACCCTGACAACAGCGCGCCGTATTACTGTGACCACATTATAACTTAGTTAACCTGTTAATCTCAAGTGACAAAAATGGCGGGCAGTTATAGAAAAACAATTGATGGTAAGTAGCTAATTTTATTAGATTATTAACCTAAATGTTGCTTAGTCTAATAACTTAGGATATTATAAATGCATTCATGCGATGTAGTTGTCTTATCAAACCATTTTTAAATTGTTTTTTATCTAAAACGGGGATGTCCTTTTTTATGGACGTCAGGTCCTTACGCATACATAAAATATTATATTAGACTTTTTTGTTTCAGCTGTGCTTGGTAATAAAAAATATTTAAGACCCGAAGTTGACATTGAAAGACTTCTTGAATGCCTGGAAAATTCAGATATAGACTTTTCAGATTCTGAAAACTCTGATGACGGCTTTGATCCAAATGAAGAATCGTATCAGCCTCAGCAATCAGATTCGGCCCAACATACAGATGATGAACAAGATACAGAAATGCCACCCGAAGATGAATTAGATAACGTGCCACTCAGTGAACGAAAAAAAAGGAGAACCGAAATACATGGAAAAAAATGGGTGTTTTTGTCCCTCAGCATATAGACTTTACTGGAATTGTCGATACAGTCTACGAGAGGCAAAATTGGAAAGTTGAAAACTATGTCGGTATGTATTTTGATGATTCAGATTTTGAGAATATTTGTAATTGTACAAATATTAAATTTTTGCAAGAAAAAGGAAAACCTTTGAACGTTACTCTAACGGAGGTAAAAAAATTTTTTGGAATATCTATTCTAATGTCCTGTCTGAATTATCCACAAATTAGAATGTTTTGGGCTAAGACAACAAAAGTCAACAGCATTGCACAAGCCATGACTCGTGATAGATATTTTCAAATCAGGAGCAACTTAAAAGTAGTTATTGACGCTGATGTGCCTCAAGATCAAAGAAATGCTGACAAATTATTTAAGATCCGGCCTTTAGTTGACAGAATACGAAGAGGTTGCTTGACACTTCCAAGATAAAGTGAGGTTGCTGTGGACGAACAAATGATACCTTTTACGGGCGTGTGTAACATGAAACAATTTGTTCGAGGTAAACCTAACCCAGAAAGATTAAAAAATTTTGTCTGTGCCACTCCCAAAGGATTAATATTAGACTTCGATATTTATCAAGGGAAAAATACATTTCTGCAGAATTATGATGATGTTAAGAAGTTAGGTGTTGGTCCATCCGCAGTTATTAAGTTATCTACAACGTTATTAGAAGGAACACATGTGTTCATCGATAGATATTTCACCACCTTACCTTTACTTGAGTACATATTAAACAAAAATATTTTTTTAACTGGTACAATAATGAGATCCAGAATACCCAAAGCATACCCAAAGCAGTTCATGTAACATCGGATAAGGTGATGACTCGATTGGGTCGTGGTTCATCTGAGCAGGATGTAAGAGCTGATGGAAAAATTAACATAGTCCAATGGTATGATATGAAATCAGTTATGCTAGCGTCAACTGCATTGCAAATAGAACCTTCAGATGAATGTAAGCGGTGGTCAAAAAAGGACTCCCGATATATT
This sequence comes from Diabrotica undecimpunctata, assembly GCF_040954645.1. Classification (NCBI taxonomy): domain Eukaryota; kingdom Metazoa; phylum Arthropoda; class Insecta; order Coleoptera; family Chrysomelidae; genus Diabrotica; species Diabrotica undecimpunctata. The sequence goes on along the minus strand of NC_092805.1, from coordinate 146,960,875 downwards.
GAGGTACCTAGACCAAACATTGTTAAAAAGTATAATGAATGCATGGGGGGAATAGATTTAATTGACAGGATGATAAGTTATTATAGAATGGGAGCTAGAAGTAAAAAATGGACAGTCAAAACCATTTTTCACTTATTTGATCTTGCGATTGCCAATTCTTGGATTCTATACAGAGATGACCATAAGCAACTTGGTGATGCTAATAAAACCGTTATGAAGTTCCTGGAATTTAAAATAGCTGTTTCCGAGTTGTTCCTTAAAGACAACATTTCTGAAAATTTTGATTTTGGGAACACTTCAACATTAGTAACTAGAAACAGTTCCAATCCTAGACTATCACTTCAAACTTCTACTAAAAGAAAGATACAACACATTCCTGCAATGGCATCCGAGTTAAAAAATTCTGTTAGATGCAAGCTTCCAGGTTGCAAGGGTAAAACAAAAGTTTATTGTAAATCATGTGACATATTTTTATGTTTAACGGGAAATAACAATTGCTTTAAACAGTTTCATTTATAATAATTTTGTATTGATGCGATCCTGATGTCCTTTTGAATGGACATAATTTTTTTCATATTTAACAACAAAATAAAAATTTAGAAAAATTTACATGTGTTTTTATAATCAACATCATACGAATTTTACTATTTAATCAGTCTATTTTTAAATATTTCTTTTTGTTAGTATTCTCGTAGTACTATAATCCGGGAAGTTATTATTAGGCAGCCAATATACATGGCTATAGGCCATCTTAGGCGTTATAATTCAATTTTTTGGACAAAGTCACAAGAGTTTTATATCTGTTTGACCTAGAAGTTTGTTCTTATTCGGTATTGGTTAGTATTCGGGTCGTGATAGGGTCCGAAGATTCTTCTGAGAATTTTTCTCTTAATATAACTGAGTTTTAATTCATTCCACCACACAAAAAACTTATTTAGAAAGAATGTAGGCAATGATATTCTCCATACTTAGAAAATATGTGGAATTCTACAGGGTGATTAATACCTATGTGGTATAGCAAACATATTGGGCTTTCATTATTATGCAGAGTATTTAACAAGTTATGACCATTTTAATTTCGAAATCTCTCCGAAATCAACACCATTTATTTATTATATAAATTTTATTTATTTATATATTTATTTATTAATATAAAGAAGTAATGCATAAACAATTATTAATTTTATATAATAAGGGAAAAATATATTGTAGTTTTTAAATTAAGTTTAATTGAAATCATTTACTAAAACTTATATACAGGGTGAACTACAGAACAAAATTACGATTTTCTCAATATTTTTAAATGGGTCACCTTATATTTTATTCTTTAGAAATATTGTATTTATAATACTCTTTCATTTTTAAATTGCATTCGCTATACCTAAACTTAATATTTTCCGAGATATTTTAGTTTCCTTCAAATTTCGGAAATACATTTAATTTTTGCTTCTTCTTCTTCTTCACGTGCCATCTCCGCGACGGAGGTTGGCAATCATCATGGCTATTCTGATCTTAGATGCTGCTGCTCTGAATAGTTCAATTGATGTGCATCCGTACCATTCCCTCAAGTTACGCAACCATGAGATTCTTCTTCTTCCTACACTTCTCTTGCCCTGGATTTTCCCTTGTATAATCAATTGAAGTAGGTTGTATCTCTCATTACGCATAACATGCCCAGGTATTGCAGCTTTCGTGTCTTGATGGTTTCCAATACTTCCATTCTTTTGTTGATTCTTCTCATGACTTCGTTGTTTGTTACATGCTCGGTCCATGATATCTTCAGGATTCTTCTATACACCCACATTTCAAATGCTTTCAACTTTTTAGCAGTCGACGCGTTAAGTGTCCATGCTTCTATCCCATAAAGCAGAGTCGAGAAAATATAGCACCTTGCCAGCCTAACTCTCAAGTCCAATTTTAGTTCTCTTGCACAAAGTACCTTTCTCATTTTATTGAAGTTTGTACGTGCTTTCTCTATTCGAACTTTGATTTCTTTTTTTTTGAATTTTTGCTAGTAGAAATAAATATTGAATATTGAGTTATAATATAACAAACTTATTTTATTCAATAAGTAACTAAAAAAAAAATATAAACCATAAGAATATGTAATGAATATAACAATTTATGTGATATTAAGGAAATAAGTCTAAAGTAAATGTTCAAAATGTCCACCTTCAACGTCCATACAAGTTTGTAACCGATATTTAAATGACCGAGCCACATTTCTTAACAGTTGTATGTCAATTTTATTAATAGCTTCTCGTATTCTATTTTTCACATCATATGGTGTTGTTGGAGACTTCTGCTATACAAAGTATTTTATATAGCTCCACACGAAAAAATTAATTTTGGAGAATCCCGAGGATCCTTAAGCTAGTAAGCTAAGATTATAGTAGTGAGTACATGGCTAAGAGAAATCGAATCGTGACTCTCTTTTATGAATATAAAATAACTGAAATCAAGTTGAGTTTTAGTAAATACAATAGAATTGTTATATTTCACAGAATAATTACCAGGTAAGAAATATTCAAATTGAAATAATTTTATTATGTCTATTACATCAACTAAATAATTGTAAAGAAGGGTCGGGATACCTTGCGCACCTATTGCTATAAGAATAAAAGATTTGTATTTATTGGGTGAACTACTGTGTTACATGAAAAACTAATAGAAATACTGAGAAACAAAGATATACGCAGACGAGACTTACGAATCATTATCAATCTGTATTGGAATCAAAAGGCCAATATAAAGATAGAAGAACAAAAGTCCGAAAATATAGATATAAAGAGAGGAGTAAGACAGGGCTGTGTTCTGTCACCATTACTGTTTAACGTGTAGAGGGAAGCCATATTCCAGGAAGCGATAGCGGATCTGGCTGATGGAATCTCTGTAAACGGAAGAATAGTAAATAACATAAGATTCGCTGATGACACCGTTATAATGGCAGACACCCTGGAATCGCTACAAGAATTGGTAAATAGGATTAACGATTATTGCATTAGATATGGACTAAAAATAAATAAGAGAAAAACTAAATTTATGATTGTCTCAAAAACGCAACATGAAAATGAAAGATTAATGATAGAGCAAACCCATATAGAAAAAGTAGAGACATACAAATATCTGGGAACCTGGGTTGATGACAAAAATGGCCAAAGCAGAGAAATCAAAGTCCGAATTGAAACTGCAAGGCAAGCATTTGTAAAAATGAAGACAATGCTTAAAAACAGAGACCTTCAGTTGCATCTCAGATTGAGGGCTCTAAGATGTTACATATTTTCTATCTTACTATACGGAATGGAAGCTTGTACATTGAAGAAACAACACATAAAGAAAATAGAAGCGTTCGAAATGTGGTGTTACAGAAGAATATTAAAAATTCAGTGGGTTCAAAGGATTACCAATGCTGAGGTATTAGGAAGTCTAAATAAGGAGTTAGAAATTATGAACAGCATAAAAAGAAGAAAACTAGAGTATTTGGGTCACATAACCAGAGGAGAAAAATATGAGCTGCTGAGAATTATTATGCAAGGAAGGATCCAAGAAAGAAGAAGCATAGGAAGAAGACGCATCTCCTGGCTAAGGAACCTCAGAGAATGGTTTAACTGTAGTTCACTACAACTTTTCAGAGCAGCAGCCAACAAAGTGACCATAGCCGTTATGATATCCAACCTCCGATAGGAGATGGAACTTTAGGAAGAATAATTTATTGGGTACATCCATGGACCTGAGCAAAGTTTACCGCCAATCAAGAAGTGGGGGCTGCAGTATTACTCGGATTTTAGATCGATATCGCCCTTTTCACTGTTATTTAACTTTGGCAATAAATTGCTAATATAGCGCCTCTGTACTGTCCCTGAGTGTGTTTTATACTGAGTACAATAGTTTTTAAGTAATTTTTAATAGTAAACACAAGTGCATATTCATCTACGCACGATCAGGTCTATAGTTGATTTTTAACTCTTGAAATGTGAAAACGTGCATTTTTTTTATACTGGACGAAAAAGTAGGACTTTACGCCCCCAAGATTAGAACGTAAAGTGCGGAATTTATGCCCAGTGTGTTAGGTGAAAAATATGAAGATAGTAAAAAATAGTAAAAGGTTGAAGTAAAAGTACAATATAAAAAAACAGGTGTGGCAGTCCAGTGGGACTGCCGGTGGAAATTACACTTCTATACACGCATTCGCCGTTACAAATTTATTTGGGAGTCAATCTGTACAATCATTACATATGTAATTCTATAGGTAAGACATATCAGAAAGAGAAACATAATTAATAACAACTTACTAAAAATGAAGGATTGAATCAATATTTTGATGAAAATGTATATTTTTATTTTCATATATGTATGAAAGGAGTTGAATGCAAAAATTTTTTTACACATACTCTGAAGTAAAATTCATTGTTTATTTTGTTATTAATATAATAATACAATACAAATTAAACTGCAATATTCATAAGTATTAAAAAATGACAATAATATACATAAAAAAATACACTACAATACAGTGCAACATAATTCCATATAATAATACAATACAAATTAAAATGTAATATCCATAAGTATTTAAAAATGACAATAATGTAATAATATTAATAAAAAAAGTCCTCCCCGACTGGGAATCGAACCCCGGTCTCCCGCGTGACAGGCGGGGGTACTGGCTACTATACTACCGAGGACATAACGAAAACGTATTTCAAAATTGACAGTTCTGGATCATACAGTGATTTATTGAGATTATTATTTTGAAATACAAAAGACTAATATAATTATGAACATTTAATAAATAATGCAAAACATATCACATAAATAATAATATTAATAAATATTTTATTATATGTATAATATTATATGTATATATATCTTTATATAATATATATAATATTAAATTATATATACAAAAGGAACATTTTTATATTCGAGAGAGGAAGAGAGAGAAAATAATATATCTTCTGTCTCTCTCTTACTCATTATCTTACATATGTAATAATTTCACAGATTCACTCCCATACAAATTTCCAACGTGGAGCGCGCGTATAGAAGTATAACTTCAAATATTATTAAAAATACCTTTTATAATTTTGTTTGATCAGTTCAAAATTCAACCTAGCAGAATTATTGGCTTTCTATAGAGGGGTAAACAATTGTGAATGTGGTAAATGAATTGAAAAAGCTTTGTAGCACACAGTGGTATTTAAAAATTACTTATTTATTTTAATTAAAGCTACCACGGGTTAGTTGAGAGGCGAAAAATTAGTTAAAATCGAACAGAATCATAAAGTATTTCAAAAATTTTATTTGAATTAGCTAGCTTAATATTCGAGCTTTCGCTTAATAGCTTTATATTGACTTCCCATATAAGGAGTATTTAAGTGGTAAAAAATTAATAGGGTGGAAAAAATTTGTAAAAACCTATCAAAACATTGTGGTACTTCAAAAATTTATATTTTTTTAATTCTGCTGGCTTGAATATTTAGCTAGCGGAAACGTTTGCAAATAAAATTGCTTTAGTGGTGGAAAATTATCAGGGTGGTGATACTGTAGCAAAAACTTACGAGAACACTTTTTTATTTCAATTATAAGTAGAGTACAGTAGGATAAAAAAAAATTCGCCATAATTTTTAACCTAACAGTATTATTGATCACTTTAAATTTTAACCCAAAAATTGTTGACTTTCCACATGGATTACTTGAAAGTGAAAAATTATTAGGGTGGTAATAAATTCGTAAAAACCCTAGCAGAACACTGTGGTATTTCAAAAATAATTTTTATTAATTCCGCTGGCTCGAATATTAAGCTAGCAGGAACGTTTCCAAATAAGATTGGTTTAGGGGTGAACAATTATCATGGTGATCAAAGTTTAGTCTAAACAAAAGTGAAACTGGAACAAACCATGAAGTGGAAATATCCAGGAGTGGCTAGTATACCTGTTGAATACAAAGCACGTGGTGTTCGTGTGTATTAAGGTATAAAAAATGCATATTAAAAGCTTAAAATTTTTATTGTAAAGAAGATCTTTTCGGAATTAAATTATTCCATCATCAGTTTACTAAAAGAGAGAGTAAAAATACCAATATTAAAAAAACAATAATATCCACAAAAATACCCACTTTATTCCTTTTATTTCTTTTTCCTCAATTCATCTTCCATAAATTTCAAACCAACTTCTATCTATACTTACTTCATACAAGGAAACAATTAGGAAATAACATTCTTTTCATAGCCTTTAAAATGATTTATTAATTTCAACTACCTAACTTAAATTTTGCCTTACCTTGGTATACCAAATTTATTTTACATCACAGTCACTCATTGTTTTACATTCTCCCAATTTTTTAAAATACCAAAAATTGCTATTGATCCTACTATACACAAAACACAATTATTCACTAAAAACTGCCTATTCACAAACTTAAGCACAATGACTTTTGCTCCTACTACATCATTCCACTTGACATTGACGGGTACTAACTGATTTTTCATACCATCTTTCTATCAGTTAGCCCAAGACTCCAGCACAGATCAGAGGTAATGTAAGTCTATAAAACCTCACCAACTAAAGGGGATCATGTAAGATGCCCCCATTTTCAGTTTTTAATAATCAAGTTAACAGTTTATTGCATTTACCCTGATAAATACCATAAGGATTTTTTAATACGGATGCCCTTCCAATGTTTTTATGTGGCCATACAATGTTTTTAACAACTTTTTATGTAAGTAGTAAAAAACCAACGTGTTCTTTCTATATATTTAAATTTTAACTTACTTGTTTTTTTAATATTGGTATTTTTACTCTCTCTTTTAGTAAACTGATGATGGAATGATTTAATTCCGAAAAGATCTTCTTTACAATAAAAATTTTAAGCTTTTAATAAGCATTTTTTATACCTTAATACACACGAACACCACGTGCTTTTAGTCTAAACTTAACAGAACATTTTTTTATTTCAGTTATAAGTAGAGGAGAGTGAAACTGTAAAAGAATATTTTTTCATCTTAAATGTTAACCTAACAGAATTATTGGAGTTCCATAAGAGGCCATCGAGGGGTTAATAATTACTAGGGTGGTAATAAATTCGTTAAAACCTAGCAGAACACTGTGGTATTTCAAAAGTATATTTTTTTCAAATTTCGCTGGCTCAAATATTAAGCTAGCAGGAACGTTTCCAAATAAGATTGGTTTAGGGGTGCAAGATTGTCATGGTGGTTAAAGTTAAGTAAACATTTAAAAAACACATTAAATTTCAGTTATAAGTAGAGGAGAGTGAATTTAAAAAGAAAATAATTTTTCCCCTTAAATTTTAATCTAACAGAATTATTGATTTTTCATAAGGGGTAGTTAACAGGTGAATAATTACTAGTGTGGTAATAAATTTATAAAAACCTTGTAGAGCACTGTGGTATATCATAAATATTTTTTTTTGAAATTCTACTAGTTTTAACCGTAAACCAGCAAAATCGCTCCCATTAAGGGTGGTTTGGTGCTGAAAAATTATTAGGGTGGTAATAAATTAGTAAAAAATAGGTGAAAAAATATGCCATAGGCAAAAAGTTTTTTTTCCGAATTCTGCTAGCTTGAACATTAAGCCAGCAGAATCGCTCCGCTTAAGTTATGAATTATTGAAAACAGGGTGAAAAAATATTACGTAGGTTAAATTGGATTCCGCTCATTTATCCTGGAATTAAGGGTCCTAGAATTCCGGTGATCGTGGTAGCCAAACAGTTGCTCCTCCTCTGCCTATCCACCTTTCAGAATAGTTAGATGATTGTGAATAGGAGCAGTGTGATGAACTGGAGCACAGTCGTGTAAAAACCAAATTCTATGTCGAATATTAAGTGGTACAGTTTACAGTAGTATTGGCAAATGATTGTTTAGAAAATCCAGATATATGGCACTATTCTCACGACCGTGTCAAAAAAAGTGGGCCAATCACATAATCGACAACAATACCACCCCAAACATTTATAGACCACCTAGTTTGACTATGAGTGTTAACAAAATAGGGATTTCTTGATGCATAATAATGAGAATTAAGCTGATTCACCGTTCCATTTTTGTGAAATGTAGCCTCATCTCCAAAAAGCACATAATAAAAAAAAATCGTTCCCTTTGCACTTGCTGCTGAGACCATTGACAAAAAGCTAATCTGCGTTGATAATCATTGCCTGTCAATTGTTGATGTAACTGCATGTGGTAAGGATGCATTTTATGCTTACGAAGGATTTATGCCGCCGACGTTTGACTAAGGTTATGTTGCCGTGAAGTTGACGTGTTGACGAGTGCTGATGTAGGGATCTTCGGTAGTAGCTATCACTACACCATATTCTTATTCTTCACTTAGAAAAGTTTTGGTTCTCTCATTTTTTTATATACAACTGACCCAGTACAAACAAAACGATCCATTAATTTTTCAAAGAGACATCAAATTCTTAAAAAACTTGTACTGGAACCAAAACGCCAGAGTTAGGATCGAAGGTTCCACATTCGCAGAAGTAGAAATTAGGAGGGGAGTAAGACAAGGATGTGTTCTGTCGCCTCTGCTGTTTAATCTTTACTCCGAGTTTCTATTTAAAGAAGCATTGAAGGATTCCAAGGATGGAGTCAAGGTGAATGGCGTAAATATCAACAGTATCAGATACGCCGATGATACAGTGTTAATTTCGGATTTCGACGTAGGTCTACAACGACTCATCGACAAGACCAACTCGACCTGTGAGCAAACATAAACATTAAAAAAATCAAAGTGATGTCAATCCGAAAAAACCAAAACGTACCTCAACCTTGCACAATAAATGGGCACATTTTAGAACAGGTCAATAGATTTAAGTACCTGGGATGTTGGATCGATAGCAGCCTAAATCCTGATCTAGAAATAAGATCGAGAATAGAACAGGCCAGAAAATCTTTCAAAAAAATAAAAAAACTGCTTTGTGATTCTCGAATAAAACTCGAAATTCGACTACGTTTATCAAAATGCTACGTCTGGTCGACTCTTTCATATGCAGTTGAAACGTGGACCCTAAAAACATCAACCATAAATAAATTGGAGGCCTTTGAAATGTGGATCTACCGGAGAATGCTCAAAATTTCATGGACATCGCATACCTCAAACGAAGAAGTGCTGCATAGAATAGGCAAGAAAAGAGAACTTTTTAACACAGTAAAAGTTAGACAAACATCATACCTAGGCCACATACTGAGAAATAATAAGTACCAATATGCCCAACTTATAGTGAAAGGAAAAATTGAGGGAAAGAGAGGCCTAGGAAGGAAAAGACTATCGTGGCTCAGAAACATCCGACAATGGACAGGGCTAAATTTTAAACAGCTAATAAGAACAGCTGAAGATAGAGAAGATTTTAAAATTGTAGTAGCCAACCTCCATTGAGGAGAGGGCACTTTAAGAAGAAGAATTTTTCAAAAGCTCTTGCGTTTGGCTTCCTCCATTTAGGATATCGCTCGTGATATATTCTGGATGCAAGTAAGCAATTTCTCGAACTTTTTCCTAATATCCAGATCATATCTGTTAACTCTGCTACAAAAAAAAATTCATTTTTAACACTAAAAAAAAGCCACACAGACCGATTAAAAGGGTAATAATATGAAAACTATGCCATTTTCAAAGCCTTCCTTTTACGGTTTAATAATATGAAAACTGTCATTTTTTCAAAGCTTACTATTTTACCTTTTTAACTGACACAAATTGCCTTTTACTTATTAATAACTGAGCGTCGTAATCGGCAGTTAGTAATGTTTTATTAAAAATTCCTGGCTTAGAATACTGTTGATATAACAATCTAAAAATTGTTACATCAATTGTATATTGTTTTGCTTTCTGTTTTATGTGAGTTATTTACTGAATAAAAATAATCTTGTTATATTATTATACAAAAGATATTATCTTGTAGGACTTTTGAGAATCTTGTATTTCATTACGGAAGTATGACATTTCCATAATACCACATTTATTGATACGTTCATTGCATTTTGTACAGGTTTATATTTTTTGTTAGTTATTTATTGAATAAAAATAATTTTGTAATATTATCACTCAATACTCAATACTAATTTCTACTTCAATGTATTTCCGAATATTTGTATACATAAAAAAATTGAAGGTATTTCCGAAGTTTGAAGAAAACTTGGAATATCTCGAAAAATAATGAGTTTTTGGGAAATTATATACCATAATGGAATTATCGACCGATGTCGCAATAAAACACACCCTATCCTATATATCCTATATATATATATATATATATACATGTATGTATACATAAGGTAAAATAAAACATACATCGGCATAGCTCGCAACAAGGAAAAATTAGAAGACCCTAATGGTTTCCAGGCCAATAGTTGTTAATGGTGGTTTTTAGGGTCTTTTAACCCTATTGCCACAAATTGGTCGCATTGCTTCTGTAGCGATTCTTTATTATTGTTTTTTAGAGGATTTTGGAGGTGCTTAAAATACTGAGATACATAGATGAAAAAATAATAACGAGCGAAAGAACTTGATCTACAAGCTTAAAACGATCTTGTTTACCAATTTACATATATAAATGAGTTTTATTTTAATTTTAAACCCTTTATTAGTTTTCCTATTAACTTACTTCCTTTAACTTTAATAAATCGTTCTAAATTTAATCTAACGTTCGAAAATTAGTTCCTGATTTTCGCTGTTTACTACAATTAATCCAATAACCAATACAAATTGACCCAGTGGAAGCATCTTTACATACCGTAAAATTATGTTATGTCCCGGTAATTGAAGTGACCACTCCATTGGAAATAATTCAGTGTATTTTCCAAGTAATAAAGGACTTGCGTGTGGTTATATTAGAAATTGAGGTAAATCAGCACTGAAACTATTATAGATAGGGCGAGCGTTTGCTTTCCACAATGACACCATTAGGAGTTTGCAAACTATTTAAAGCAACTTCAAGTACGCAAAATGGAATAACGTAATTGTTGCAAACGTTGGGGTTTCACTAAACCAGTTATTGGTATGCACTTATTTTAAAATCAATAACCGCATAATTAAAAGTTAGATCATATCGTATCCCTTAAATAATATCGTTTGTGAGATAAAAGTAGTTGCACATCTAAAGTACCACAAAATTGTAGAGTAACTCATTTTTAAATAGTTTTTTATAGGCCAGTAAAATTGGGCGTTTACCATTTAGAAGAAATATTTTTATTCCGACAAAAGGAATTAATTTAATTATTAAAAAATGTTATCTTTAATTAAGTTATCAGATGGAAGAGATCTCATTTTATATGAAATACATTTTAAGAGTTTCACTGGCCTGTTTTTAAGCTGTTTATATGTTTTGGTAAAGATTTGAGTTTTGTAAAAAATGCAACGTTGTCAGCTTGTATGATTTAACTTAAAGTTATTTGAAATATTGTAGATTATATCTTTCTCTAACGATAGATAATGTCTGACATCAACAATTTCGTCCAATATTAAGGCGACATAACTGGCAATAACGCCATTTTTTTTTATAATTCAAATAGCAAACAATTTTTAATCCCTTTACCTCAGTTGCTGAGACGCCCATGGCTGTTTTCGCAAATAGCTATGCGGGTGGTCTTGTTTACCATTAGAAAATTTTATTGGAACCTACCGAATTATCGCGGAGTTCTGAGTACGGAAGGTCCTATTTATAAAAGACGCCGAAGTAGTATTCTTTATGGTAGGGCTGGTTTAACCTTTTTCGGGTCCAGGCGGGTTTTGTTTGATACTTTGGTAAACATGGTCATAAAAGTACTTTATAGTATTTTTCTGTAAGAACCTAATTCAAAAGGTTTTATCTCTTCTCACGTTTCCAACGAGAAAAGTCCCATTACTTTCTACCTCTATCTTCCTTCTTTACCCTTCTTTACCCTCTATCTTCCTAGAAATGGAAAGAGCCTGGCCTGTCATTTTTAAGTGGGGAATATCCCACCACAAATAAACTGGTATTGACGATATAAAACTAGCACAGGAAATATGAATGCAAGAAAATTAATCGAAGTGGAACAACTCAAAGAAGAGCACAAACACAGGCCACTTTACTAGAGAAAAATTAAAGAAGTGACAGGAATTTGGAAACTCAAAAATAAATGCAGGTAAAAATAAAAAGACTAAAATGAAAGACGATCTAGAAAAACAAAAGTAGGTTTGGAAAATATGTCTTGAAAATCGTTTGAAAGATAATACATCTAAAAAATTGGCTAACAAATTAAATATGACTAAATTCTTCTCCCTACTAACATCGGAATTGGTGTTGTGCCATTAATTAAATATAAAAAATAATAAAAGTAATAAAATGATTCATCAGAATAGAACAATTTCAACACCTGTGTAATGAATTGGTAATAAAATTATCACTTCGTTACCCATATATCGCTACCTTGAAAGAAGACTGTCGTATGTCAAAATATGACAATTTTCAAAAATGGCTATTTAAAAAATTTATGGCTGCGAACAGGCTAATATTTTGGCTTTGTTAGGTATTAGCCTGTAAAGAGCTACAGCCAATCCCATACTTCTTTAATCCCGTTTTAGGCCACAACATTTTGGTTGTGACGTTTTTTGAAAAAAAGTGTGTTTAGTTTAGTGTTAGTGAACAGAATAGTGAACATGGTAGATGGTTAGAACTTAAAAAACATTTTTTGAGATATATGATATATCATATATCTCAAAAACAAAGACGAGTTTTTTGAGATATATGATAAAACTCCCCTTGACTTTTTTCAACTATTTGTGAATGACGACATTATTGATTCGATTGTGCAAGAAACTAATCGATATGCACATCAAAAGATGAATATAGGTGGTCACGGTCCAAAAGCTAGAATTCATAAGTGAGTAGATACAAATATCGAAGAAATAAAGACATTTTTGTCCATTCTTGTCTTAATGTGATTGCAAAGATTACCAAAATTGTGTTCATATTGGTCAACAAATCCATTATACGAAAGCAAAGTACAGTGTCTTATGTCGTGTAATCGGTTTGAATTGTTACTTGCCAATTTACATTTTAATGACAATGAAAATATTAATAAACGACTGTATAAACTATCACCCCTATTGGAGAAATTGGTATCAAATTTTCAGAGAGTGGTAGTGCCGGAGGAAGAACTCTGCATTGATAAAACTGTAATTCCCTTTAGGGGCCGACTGTCATTTCGGCAGTATATCAAAAACAAGAGACGTAAATTCTAGGTGAAAATATACAAACTCTGTTTGGATGGAGGTTATACTTATGATCTACAAATTTATTGTGGTAATAATAAAACTGAAAATATGTCAGTTCCTTATAGTGTTGTGTTTAGTTTAGCTAATAACTTATTAGATGTTGGACGTACTATATACACAGACAATTTTTATACTAGCGTTACATTAGGACATAGGTTGCTAAACAAAAATACAAATTTGGTGGGAACTTTGAGGTAAAACAGGAAACTTAATCCTAAAGAAGTGACAGGTACAAAATTAAAGAAAGGGAAGATTATTGGGATGGAGAGTAAGACAGGTGTAGTAGTAACTAAGTGGAAGGACAAACGCGAAGTGCTTATGCTGAGTACAAAGCATACTGCTGAAATGGTAGATGTCCATTAAAGGGGAGGAATTTTTGAAAAGCCAGTTTCTGTTGTCGACTACAATAAGAGCAAAGGATTTATAGATATATCCGATCAACTAAAGTCTTACTCTACAGCATAACGAAAATCAGTGAAATGGTATCGTAAAATAGCAATTGAGCTTCTTCTAGAATCAGCTATTGTCAACGCCTATATAATTTACCAAAAAGTAACCAGCAGTAACGTGTCCATCACATCTTTTAAGGAAGAGTTGGTTTGTCAACTGGTAGATTTCACTAGACTAACTAATCCAGAGCAACATATGCCACATGCTTGTGAAGGTCACCATATGAAGGAAATGCAAAGTTCGACCAGAAGAAGATGTGTCACATGTTACGCAAAAAATTCAGCAGATAATGGTAGAAAATTTGCACAGACTAAAACTCCCTTTTCTCGTTTCAGGTGCATTCAGTGCAATAAATTTTATTGTATCACATGTTTTTGCGAGGTTCATTCATGTAATCTATAGACATGTGTATATGCGCAAATATTATTTTTTTCATTTATTTCTTAACTAGAAACATGTATTGCTAATTTTTAAGAAACATTTACTGATATTTTGCATTAAATATAGTTGTTTACGTTATATATAAATAAAACTTAGTTTCAAGCAACATATTAACATATTGTTTTATTGCTAGACAGTAGTATCCTAAAAATACAGGCTAAATTTATAAAAAAGTTCACCGGCCACTGGGAAACTGTATTCCAAATAAATGAATGGGTACTGTAAAGCGCGGATGTACCACGTAGCCTGAAATACACTAATGGTATAAGATGCAAAGGTGCTTCTCATGGCGTCAGTAAGTTCAGTGACTGAGATGCACACTTGCTTCTCATGGCGTCTAACGTGTCAATAATAATGTTCAATTAGTGTGTGTTAAGCCAAATTAATATGCGGATTAATAGCTATTAATAGAACAAAAAAAGAAAAATTAAAATACTTCTGCCATGATAAGCATCAACTATTACAAGTGATATTTAAAGGAAAACTTGTAGAAAAATAAAATGACAGAAGAACAATATTATTCCTAAATAAGTGACGACCAAAAGTAGATAAAAATCATAACTTTGGATGCAATGAAATTTAAAAATGGTAGGTAACTAAGGAATTGATAAAATTGATCAGTTAAATAGTTTTCAAGTATTCACACTAACTTCTGTTTAAATATCTTAAAATTATTTTAAGCTATATATGCAGGACCTATACTAAGTGAAGTTGGTGTAAATTTCAGTTACAAGAATCGAACCGATGTGCTTCACGTTTTACCGTTAACCACTTCGACGGTTCGGAATTGAATTTAACGATTGTTAGTTGGAAACTTTGTAATTAGAAACTGTAATCTACCTTGATGGAAGAAAAACGTCACAAGCACAAATGTTCGCAGATGATGCCCAACGCCATCGGAAATAATAATTAAATTACACATTTACCTCTTTTTTTTCGGAATATGTAAGAAGTAAAATAATATACTTATTAAAATTTAAGAAAAAAATATTTTAAACCACTAGTTTTTAGATGACGGGCATACTGACAAAATCGTAATATTAAATATTATAGTAAATCTGTAAAGTATATCTATGTAGTAGTATTGCTAAATTTGCTTGTATTCTGTTTTGTTTTTTATATAAATAAATACATTTTCACGACTGAGGCCCTAATGAGAGACTAGGAGGCTCAATCAGCGGAAATCTAACACAGCCAACTACAGTTCAATAGGCCTTTTATATAGTTCTTCTTTGAAATTAAGGTGACATAATGTGACTATTTGTGACGTTGGCTGTCAGCTATCTCAGCATCTTTTAAAAAGTCTTCCTGATTGTTTGGTGCCTGTTGGTCTTAAATATCTTATTTCTCGGGCTAGCCTTTTATTTATTATTTTTGTTTGTACATTACCCGATCTGGTGTCTATCGCATATATCAATACCGGTCATACACGTGATTGCCAATGAAATGCATTTTAGAGAGAAAAACCTGCTAATAAAGGTTTTGAGTAAAAATTACTACTCATCGTTATTTATAAGCAAGAAATTACACAAAATTAAAGAAAGAAAACAAAAAAAAAACACCACAATTAATTCAGACACACAAGAAGAGACTCAAAGATGACAACAATACCATACCTAAAGGGCGTATTAGAAAAATTGAAGAGAACAGGAAACCAGTTCAACATCACAATAATATTTGAAACAACCGAAACACTGAAATCCATCCAATCCAAACACAAACTCAACAACACAAAAAAAAATAAAAAATTGCACCTATAAAATATAAAAATATAATGCACTCTTGTAGTATTAAAGTAGTAAAAGACAGAAAGTACGATAAATGCAGTAATTCAAAAATATTACATCGCAATAAATATTTATTTTCAATAGAAAACTGGAGCACACCTATTGGATACCATGTGTGTCTTGTTTCATAACATTTTCGCTATAATTTAAGTTAACCTTGAAGATTCAGCAGTTCAGCAGTACATACCTGGCCTATTAACGAGTTGATATGTAATAGAACATATGTAATGTTATAAAAGGTAAACAGACAGGAATCGGGTCATTCAATAATAGTAATGTGATTTAATTGGTCAGACCTTTGTAATTAAATAAATGTAATCTTAGTTACGCGTAGTCAACGATACCACCATGCAGATCCAAGTAAGTCGCTTTACATCTTCAATTAAGTACTATACAAATACTTAATTATAAACTGTAAATAGTATGTTATTAACAGGTTAAGTATTAGTATACAAACGTTAATGATATGTTTTTAAAACTAGCATACCAGTTTATTGAAAATATGAAAAATAAATAATTTTATAATTGTATAATACACACAATAAATATTTATTTTCCCTTTTGACCATCTGTCCAAAAATAGAACATATTTTAGCTAATTGTTTTTTCTGTTTTTGATAGGATAATAAATTGACAATTTTTGTATACTTTAACTGATTCCGTATGTAAAGATGGAAATATTAAGGTACGACAAAAAACGTCATACATACAGAACGTATTATTACCAATTCTGTCACGATTTTTTCTTTGAATATGAACGAAATTGGCAACTCGTATTGTTTATGTATTAAAAAAATCCGTCCGTACAAAATTTATTCCTTAAACAGAAATGTTCGTATATTGACATACACTTAAAGCCACAAATAAAAGAACAGAAATACCTAAATATGTAAATTTGGAAAACAAGAGGGTGATCCGAGCCAAATTCCGTTTTATTAAAATGTTTTGATCTCAACCAAAACGTTTAGAGGCAAAAGTTTCCCATACATAATTCACGTACCTTCCACATTTGGTCGGAAAACGGAATGTATGTTGTATATTGTAGATGGAATTCTGAAAATATTCATTTTTAATATATTCGAATAAAGCGGATATTAAAAGGGCACTATACTGAAAGAAATAATATAATGACATTATAACTTTTAAAAGAAGAATATCATTGTTGTCGTGTCTAATAGACTGGTTATATACAGTGATATCACGAATTCCTTAAGAAAAAATACGCAAGGTGTCTTACCCTGTATTTTACTTTAACCTTATAATTTACTAGAAAAATAATGTAAATCTTTTAAATAATCCCGATAACTACCTTTAATTATGAATCCACACGGTTGCTAAAACTTCAACTAGCCATAACAAATTTAAATAAGTGGATAGAGTATTTGATATGGTTTGTGTAAGTTTGCATGCGCTTGTAAATGCCGCGGTAGCGTATATTGTAAAACGCTTTAAATGCGGCGAAATTTGATCACATCTCTTACCACCAAACCGCAGAAACGGCCGCTGCCACTAGGTTCAACATGATCACCTTCTTCTTAAGACGCAATCTCCATTACTGAATGTTGAACTCGTTTTTCTGGCTTTTACAATATTTGGGAGTTCACTCTCAGTCGTCCCAATTCTTCTCAGCACCTCGTTGTTGGTCACGTGCTCTATCCAAGAGATCTTCAGCATCCTTCGAAAAAGCCACATCTGAAAGGTTTCTACACGTCTCATACTTGTGATTCCGAGAGTCCATGTTTCCACTCTGTATATCAATATGAAGTAAATGAATGTTTTTACAAGTTGGTATCGAATATCCAACGATAAGGTAGAGTTTATTAGGAATTTTTTTATTCTTTGAAAAACGGACCTAACATACTCTTTACAAGCACGTATTTTACCTTCGTAGTCAAGATCGTTTGGTATCCAATAACCAAGATACTGGAATTTTTGTATGGGTTCTATCTATTTGTCGTAGATACGAATATACTTACTTACTTACTAGCCAACGCCCACCCTTGGCATGTTAGCCATTTGGTGGCGCGCTGACCAGTATAGACGAGCCGTTTCTCGTAGGCGATCTTCATCCTCCTCGGGTGGGTCTGTTTCCAGGGCTGGGCACTCTGGAAGGTGAGCAGCATCCATCTGGGGCTGATCACATAGTGGACAGTTATCATTTTCGCGGACGCCGATGCGATGTAGATGGGAGGCCAGGTAGTCATGCCCCGTAGTTGTTCTGAACACTGCTACACTAATAGGTCTCGGCACGTTGCGAGGGATTGGTGACTCTATTAGGTGGGCCCAAGATTTTCCAGCACCGGCTTGTATTTGCTGCTCTTTTATCTTCGCTTTGATTCCTCTTCTAATGGTGGACTTCGCTGATGTGTACGATTGGAAGCTAGGAGGCTGTGGAAGAGTAGTGCCTTCTTTTGCAAGTTCATCCGCCGCTTCATTTCCTTTAACACCGACATGACTAGGGATCCATTGTAGAGTAATCAGCCACCCTTTTCCATCAAGTTCGATAGTTGGACGCGGCAAGATATTGTTTTGGCACAGTCGGTGTATCGATTTGTCGACAGGGCGAGGATTGCGGCTTGGCAGTCGATGAAAAAGGCAACTTTTTGGGGGTGTTGGAAATTCTCAAGATTTTTTGCAGCTTCGTGTATAGCAGCAATTTCGCCGTCGTAGTTGGTGAGAGGGGCACCCACAGCTATAGAGCCTTTGAAGAACGTTGAGACGTATCCTGCTCCTGTTCTTCCCGAGTCCGGCATCGAGGATCCATCGCAGTATATGTGGATCCACTCATGTGCTGGGTACTTGGTGTGTATCGTCTCTAGGGCGGCTTTCCTTAGGGCAATGTCTGACGGTAAGTGCTTCGGGTCGTTATGGTTTTCAAGCAGTAATTCTGTGTTTGGTAGACAGCGGGTCAGTGTGGTTTGCGCTGGGAAGGGGGCGGCTTCCGACAGGACAATGTGGTATTTTTCCATGATTTGGTTTGCTACTGTAAGCGGAGTGGTTTGTGTTTTAAGACGTGAGGCTGCTTGTCTATATTCGTCCCATTTTTGTGGAAGTATTCGTCTTTGCCTTTTCCAGAAGGTTAACGCGTGTGGCTCTCTGCGGCATTGTATTGGTTCAATACCGGTCTGGGCTTCCATTGATGTAATCGGTGTTGATTTTGGAGCACCGGTGATGACGCGAAGGGCAGTGTTCTAGGCGACTTCAAGCTTGGAGGTGGTGTTTGTACTCGCAGTTATTGTAGCTTCACTCCCATATTCTAATATCGGCCAAACATAGGTTTTGTATGTTGCTACCAGGACATCTTACGTGGCGCCCCACTTTGTTGCTGTGAGACGTTTGAGCAGTCGACATCTCTTTGTGGCTTTCTCTGCAATGTTGTCGATTTGAGGTTTCCACGTCATTTTCTTATCTATGTACACCCCCAAGTATTTTGTTACGTCCTGTCTTTCCACATCAACTCCTTTATACGTCAGCTTGACAGCAGTCTGTTTTGTTGAAAGGCTAAGTACTTGATATACGGTTTTGGTTGTACTGACTGTTAGGCAGTTTTTATCCGCCCATTTTTCTAGATTTTTCAGAGCCTGGTTCATTACTCCCTCGAGCGCTCTCAGACCGCTACTTGATGCCCATATTAGGAGGTCATCAGCATACAGGAGGGCTTCCACACCAGGTGTCTTTCTAATCATTTCGAGCACGAAATAGATACGAATATTAATGTCCGCATTTGGTGCACGTATAACGGCCATTACTTTTGTCTATTTGTGTTTATATTCAGCCCCAAGCTATCTCCCTTTCTGGTTATGGCATTCAAAAGTCATTGCAAACCCTCAGCACTGTCCGTAATAATTACGTTGTCGTCGGCGTATCTTAAGTTATTTACATATTCTCCGTTGATTTTTATTCCTTCTTTCTTTTTCGGAAATATATTAAACAATAGTGGGGAAAGTACACAGCCTTATCGAACTTCTCTTTTTATTGACATTTCTGCTATCATACGATTGTCTATTTTAATCGAGGCCATTTGATCTCAATATATGTTTTTAATGAAAACATGAAAATAGGTACGCAACCACAAACACTACGGCCACTTGTTATAGAAAATGACGTCATCGAAGCAGTTAACGAATTTGTATACCTGGGAACGCTCGTCAATACTGAAAATGACACTACCGCAGAGATAAACCGCAGAATTTGCACGGCTAATAGATGCTATTTTGGGCTTAATCTCCTTTTTAAATCTACAGTTATATCAAGAAATACAAAAGTAAAACTCTACAAAACAATAATACGCCCAGTCCTAACATATGGTTCAGAAACCTGGACTTTAACAAAAAGCAATGAAAACATGTTAGGATGTTTCGAAAGAAAAATACTAAGGCGCATCTATGGAGCGGTAAATGAAAATGGTGTCTGGAGAAGAGATACAACTTCGAACTCTATAGGATATACCAGGAACCAGATATCTTAAAACACATAAAGATAGGACGTCTGAGGTGGGTAGGCCATGTAATGCGGATGGAGCAAACCGACCCAGCTAGAAAAACGCTCCTTGATAGACCTATTGGTCAAAGAAGAAGAGGAAGACCCAGAACAAGATTCCTAGATAACATAGACCAAGATATGAGAAATATGGCAATACGTGCTTGGCGGAGGAAGGCGGTGGATAGGGACGACTGGAGAAAAATTCTTGGGGAGGCTAGGACCCACACAGGGTTGTAAAGCCAAAATGATGATGATGATGATATGTTTTTAATAAGGGCCGTCGTGTTATGGTCTATACCATGTTATGTTAGGGTTTATATGAGTTCTGTGTGTTTTACTCGATAAAACGCTTTTTCGTAGTCGATAAAATAAAGAAACACGTCTTTTCGTTGATCTCGGCATTTTTGTAGTAGTGCCAAGCCCCATACGAAATCCAAATTGATTGTCGCTCAGATTTTTTTCCCATTCTCTGTATATACGTTGATGTACAATTTTAAGTAAAATTTTCAGAAAATGTCTCATCCGGCTAATTAATCTGAACTGTGAGCATCTATTTGCTTTATTTTTCTTGAGTATAGGTATAAATGTCGATCTAAGCCAGTCGTTTGGATTAGAGTGGTATATATTTTGTTCCATAGTAGTGTTAAGGACTGAAGATTGTCTTTATTGATAAGTTTTATCATTTCTACATATATCCCATCTGGACCTAAGGCCTTTTGTAGCTTTGCCGTATTGATTGTTTTTGTAACTTCCAATGTTAATATATCAAGTATTATCTTATACTATATTCATTTGTAGTTCTCTTCTCTCGTCATCAAACATATCTTAGATGTATTTTTCCCATACATTTTGTACATTTTTTGGGCTAGATATTATTTGGATATCGTCTACTATAGTGATTTTTTGCTTTATATTTGTGATTTCCTTAGTCTTGTTGTATGAATTGAAGAAGTCGTGTTTTTTAATAATTCTCTCAGTTCCTCACATCTGCCGTTCATCCATTCTTCTTTGGCTTTCCTGATTTTGTTTCGGATGCTTCTTTGGGTTTCTTTATATTTTACTTCATTGTGGTTTTTTAAGACCTTACGTCCATGTATTCTTTGTTTCTCTTGTGTTGTTTTGTAGTTGTTCTTTTTGTATAGTTGTGATTGTTGTTTTGAGGTTGTGCCAAATACTTTCTACTGATTCTTCTGCTACCGCGGGTGCTACACTAAATTGTTTTTTAAGTGTATCATTGATAACTTTCTCTATCTCTGCCTGTACTTCTAGATCTTTAAGTTTTTCGAGGTAAGGTTTTATCTTCTCTTTATGTTTGATTTTCTTCAGTTTAATTGAGATTTTACCGATAACAGGATTGTGGTCGGAACTGATGTCCGTCCCGGGAGATGTTTTAACTGCCCTGATTCCATTTCTATAACGCTTGTCAATTAATATATAATTAATCTGGTTTCTTATTATGTGATTTTGATTATCTCCAGGTGCTTTCCATGTATATAATCTTCTTTTTGGTAGTTTAAACCAGGTGTTTGTGATCATTCGATGTTCTCCTTTTCAAAATTGGATCAGCATTTCTCCTCTATCATTTCTTTGGTCCAAACAAAAGTTTCCGGCTACGTCTTCGGTCCGCCCTTCACCTACTTTGGCATTAAAATTTCTCATAATATGTTTACAGCATTTTTTTTCCGATATTCATTAGCTGTTTGATATCTTTAAATTCTCGTATTTTTCTTTCTGTTTTTTCTCCTGTAGGAGCATATACTTAAATAAAGTTAATATTTCAAGGAGTGGTATTAATTTGTAATTTTTTCGTGAACTATAAATACCACTCCGTTATTATAATAAGGATTGTCATTACCAGCATAGTATATCACATGGTTATCGATGTTTGTCTATCCAGATCCAGGCCACCTAACTTCACTGACTCCGAGAATATTAACTCCCATTATTTTCATTTCTTTTACGATGTAATAAGATTTTCCTGGCATAAAGAGAGATTTTGCATTTCAGGTTTTCCACTTTCGGGTGGTTCCTAGCATTTAACGTGGGGATTCTTAGCACCCCTTGATCATTTAAGATCTGCCATGGACTAGGGGCCTTTTATTTTCCATAACTTGGAGTAGTCATAATATCTTGAGAATATTTAGTGTACTGGTTTCTCCTTGCCTTACACACCGCAGTATTGCAACCGTTAAACCAATATCTGATTCCAAGCCTATTGAGAAGTCATTCTTCTCTAGCCTTGGAGTTAGAAATTGCAAAGCTGCTGCCCTATACCGTGTCCTTAGTTAATCCGCAGGTGCTTATTTGGCGAACCTTATTCGCTCCTTTCCTGTATAATATACAGGATGTCCCCTATCAGCCATATGGAACGCGCCGTGTCGGGGTTGACGACTGCCCCGCCCAATCTGTCTTATGGGGAGTGCTGAAGAATCCCTACTTAGTTCAGAACTCTTCCTCCACAAAAGCTGAGACCGGCCATGGACATGATCACCAAATGTACCAATGAATAGTCGAGAGCTCAACTATATAAAATTGTGCCTTGCGTCACAGAGACACCTCCTGGATTTGACCTACCACGTGACCTGGTGCACACTTAACCGCATTACAACTCCATGATGGATGTCCTTATATGTTGCACAGATGAGACAAGCTACCATCAGTGTCATTCAGCTACGGCAAGATCCAATATATAAAGCATATAATGGAGAAGTACCACCAGCAATGGTATGAGGGCAGTTATCAAGATTTCCTATTTGCAATGCTCGATTCGATTAACTACATAAACAATGTTGATCTTTATTTATTAATTGGATATGATGTAGATTGAAATAAACCAAGTACTTTGTAGTATTTACTTAAAAAATGTCTAAAACTGGATTTTTTGCTTTTTGCTCAGTTGCTCCTTATTTGGTCTTTATCTTTATATATTATTAATTTTATTATTTAATCTTAATCTTACTTAGATCCTTTTCTCATCTGCTCTTATTACATATATAGAGGCCATCGGATATTCGGATGTTCTTACTTACATATACTGTATTAAATTCATAAAACTTCTATAAAAGTATATTTAAAACTGTAAAAAATGTAAAATTGCTTCCTTTATGCGATTTTTAATTTACGTCCGAATATATTATCCAAGAGTAAATACGATACACTAAAATCCTGAGTTAGACGGGAAATTGGAAAGCTACTCTAAACATTATCTAAGGTAACGTATATTGTGAGTATTCATAAAGCCTTAATATTCGTTATATATAGCCTCCCGAGAGGTATAATAATGCGGTCTTTATCCGTAAGTACACCTCAGTTAAATAGAACTACTGCTTCAATAGGAAGCGAGATTGGTATAATCCAATATCAATCTCTATATTCCGAGGTAGATAAATCTGAACTGAATAGAAAAAAAACCGAAATGATACCTGGCAAATATATACCTAGCAGAATATATCATTCACGTCAAAAATGATAATATCGTGGTTTATAAAATGTATATCCATATTTCTCTTATATTAACCCTCAATCTGGAACGGCGCCACGTCAAAGAAAAACATATTTTAAATTTATTTTTTTTTCTTGGAGGATTCCTTTTTCTCTTTTTCACGAAGAAATAAAATGTGTATATTTAACTGTATGAATTTAAACATGTGAATTTCTAACGAAGTACACTGCATTTTAATGCTTTTTAACACAAAAACATTTGGAAATGTATACATACCATATAAAATAACATACGTAAAAATAAGTCAAATTCTGTTTAGATAAAGAATAGATCAAAAACAGTGTATTAAGAATTTTGTGTGATCTTAAATCATAAATTAAACAAGTAAAAAAATAAAAAATATACTTATAAAAATATGTATTTGTTAACTGTCCATGAAAAACCACATACGACATAAATTAAAAACAATTGGGGATTTAAATCGCAATGTAGTACAATATAATAGAAATTTTAGCACGTACTTCTCGGGGTTCCCCGAGTTACTTCTCGGGGTTTTTAGGGTTTTACAAAAAAAAATCATAACGATGAATAAATACATGTCATTTATTAATGATATAATAATCATTGTTTGTGTATATTAAATAAAATAAATACTCTTCACTTTCAGCAAGCTTTCAGTTTTATGATTAGATCATCGTTCACTCCAAAGACGGAATGGTCTCTCCACTGGAATCGAACCTGTTAAAGGTGGGGCCAGCAGAAGATGCAGGTTTCTCCCTGGGGCGTCTTCGTTTCGTCTTGGTACTACAGGTGTTTGAGTTTCAACATAATTGAATTTAGCGTGTGTAAGGGCGGATACGTGGAACGCACCAAGGGCAGTAGGGATGTCTACTCCATAAATCTCGTAATTCACAGGCAATACCACTTGCTTGATTTTATGGGGTCTTTCTCTCTTCGGATAGAATTTAGTTGTCTGACCTTTTGAACTGTTACTACGGGCGCATGTCTTATCCTAAACAACAGCTAAAGCTTATTTTTTTGAAGTGGATTGGTAGTGCTTGGCAGCGGTTTAAAGTCTGCTGGCGTACTCTTCGGGATGCTCGTCATCGATATCTCATTTTAACAATAATACTGGCGTCAACACGAATTATATACGACTGATTTTCATCTGCTTGTCATGAAATTGGTGTGGTCGTCGGTAACTTTTACGAGTTTCGAAGAACTTCTGTTCCACTTCGTACTCAAAATTATTTTTAAATTGACGAAACCAACTAGCACTCTGAAGGAAGGCTTGCACTTCCTTAAAGTTGCTTGGGGGTAATAATTCTGATTAAACAAGTTTTTTTGCTGGTCATTTAGAATAATAAAAATAAAAAATTAGATCCAGTTTATAAAATAAGTTTTCATGAATCACATTGTTACAAATACAATCCTTCGCAATTGATCTTACGTATTTGGCAGTACACCGAACCAAAGGCCATTATAAAGATCCGACGTTTATTTCTGAGAAAAATTTAATTCTCTTTAGTGTTAAAATAACCGAGTTAGTCTATTTACTAGCGGAATTAATCAATGTCCTGATATTATGTCGAAATGTGTTTACACAGCAAAATAAAGACACAGCGTATGAGTTAACAGCTGAATTAGCACCTAAATCAACGATTTCTGCAACTACGCAAAGAAGCAAATATATTTTACAAGTGTCAATAAATAACTAAAAATTCCGTCAAAGAAAAAACTGGAATCTAAAGTAGACGTTTACTTAGACTTGCATGCTATGGAACAGGAATGATAACACAGCCCAAATCCGAATTTTTTAATTTTTAGTTTATTTTTTAATTAAATTTAATACCACTTAACAACAGAAGTTTTTACTTCGATGTTTGAGTTTTTAAAAAATAAATTGGCCGTGAAAAAATTTTCCGAAAAAAAAATACATAATAATCTAGACCGATCACTGATAATTTGTCAGCATTGGATGATATGGCAAAATACCTAAGTAGTTAAGATTGTTGGTATGTAAACTATTATAAAAAACACAATGCTCTACCTAGTTGGCTAGGACTGTGACACTAATTTTCCTTAAAAGTTTAATATTAGACTAATATATAGCTTCTGTTACTTTTTTACTATTACAAACATTAATTGATTTGTCTTTTGTACCAGGACAGTATAACAAAAATGTACTACTAGCAACAATAATTTATCATCAGTAATTCCCAGATAGACGACAACCAAGTAGAGAAGCTTTTCAAAGTTTACCAAAATACCAGTATATGGGAAATTAGTGAATACTCACAAACCTTAATAGTTTTATTATTTAATGATGGTGAATTTTGGGCCACCGGTTTTTAAGCATACACTATTTACCCCATCGTCAGGCCTCAGTACGTTCGTCTTATTTATATTAAAAACGGCAAAATATCAGATACAGGAAAGCTCTATAAACTGAAGTAAGGTAAGTCAAGATTGTAAGTATTGACTCATTTGCCATATAATTGTATTATAGACTCACATTGGCAAATTTTTCATCACTCTTTTTACTAAAATAGTATCAACGGACTGAATACGTGAATTTATTTACAATAAAGCTATTGTAAATGAAAAAATGGACGTAATCCTTAATATCACTAAGAATCCGCAAATCAGCAAGACGGAAATTGCGCATGATATGGAAATAAGTGGTCGTAGGGTAGGAAGAGTTAAAAAAAAAGAACAAGAGGCATCCATATTATACACAGTTGCACAAAAGTGCACCTAATAAGGATAGCTGTAGTACAAAAGTAGAAGTTTGTCGGTGAACGAAATTCAGAGTGATGCATATTTCTTGGAATACGTTTTATTTGGAGATGAAGCTACTTTCCACAAGAATGTTATTGTAAACAAACATAATTTTCATTATTACTTAACTAGTAATTTAGACTGTATTTTCATCCATAGTCAAACAACATGAATATTAAATGTTTGGTCTGAAATTCCTGGAAATTATGACGTAGGACCTTTCGTTTTCGAGGATCACGTAAGGATCAACGGAAAAATGTCTCTACATTTTTTGAAAAAGAAATTTCTGGAACTATTTTAAGTAGTATCGTTAAACTTAATAAAAGAATGTGGATATGGAAGGAAAGGAGTGAAAAGGTGGCCTGCACGATCTCAGAGTTAAGCAAAGTATAGAGAATCGAATCTGTCCCCATATGAAGTGGGAGATCAATCTACAATTTATGTTTGTGTAATGTCTTGCGTACGAATAATACTCTGCATACTGAAGCTTAACAGAAAAACCAGTCTTAAAATAATTCAAGCTTATGCACCTACATCTACACACTCAAACGAGAAAGTGGAAACCTTTTATGAAGACCTAGAAAATGCAGTAAAACTGGCGCCTACTACACACAACCTAGTAATGGGTGACTTCAATGCTAAGTTGGGATGTAAACTGGTCACAACCGAAGTTGCAATAGGTCTCAATGGATTCGTACAAAGAAATAAAAGAGGCGAAATGTTATTGGGTTTCTTGGTACGACATGGCCTCTTTGCAATGAAAAGCTTTTTCAAAAAACTCCCCAAAGAAAATGGACCTAGGCAAGTCCAGATGGAGTCACCAAAAATGAAATTGATTTTGTCTTAACCAACAACAAAGACATGGTCCATGATGTAACAGTTCTTAATAGCTGTTCAGTAGGAAGTAATTATAGAATGCTAAATCGTGCTAGATCTCCAAAAACAAAGATACAAAATGATAACAAAAACACACCCAATAGGATGGAATCTAATCGAAAACACCATGTCCTTCAAAAAGAAAATTCTGAGATGTGTAGAGACAACAAATATAGACGTTATGGATGTCGAAACCTTAAATGATAATTTATTAAAAGTTATTAAGAACGCAGAGAAAAAGTGCAATACAAATCCTAGGAGAGATAAGGAGGAAAAAATCAGTCAAGAGACAAAAAACTTATGGAGACACGAAGAGAACTTAAGAACAAAAACCATACGAATGCACGCGTATTACAACAACTTAATAAAGATATTAATAAAGCAGTGAGAAAGGACGTACGACAATATAACACAAAAAAGATTACAACGGTTGTCGAGGAAAATAAAAGTTTAAAGGTGCTGAAGAGATGTCAAGCTCTAGGTAAGAAAAATATTGTTAAGCTCGCAGATCGAAATAGAAAAGTGGTAATAGATAAAGATAAGATAATTAAGGTAGTTGAAGAATTTTACACAGAATTATATAGAGAAAGGGGTAAGAAAGACGGCACCAAGTTGAGAAAAGTCCAGAATTGGGTTCAGAGGTTATCCCAGAAATAACAATCAAAGAAGTCTCAAAATCATTAAATCGAATGAAAAACAATAAAGCAGCTGGTGATGACCAAATCGTTATTGAGACAGTTAAAGCAGGAAGAAAGACAGTATTAAAAGCATTGACACAATTGTATAACTTATGCCTTTCAAAAGAGGTTACACCATCTCCGTGGAATAAAGCTGTTATAGTAGTCATGCACAAAAGGGAGATATAACAGAGCTAAAGAACTATAGACATATTAGCTTGTTATCTCACGTTTATAAGTTGTTTATGAAGATAATAGCTAATAGGTTGACAACAAAACTAGACTTCTATCAACCTTGCTAGCATGCAGGATTTAGAGCTGGATACGGAACAAATGATCATTTGCAAACCATTAAGTCGTTGATTGAAAAAACCATAGACCCCCATAATAGACCCCTGATACTTGTTTTTGTCGACTTTGAAAAAGCATTTGATACGGTGAATCAAAGTGAAATGCTCCAAGCTTTAACACAATGTAGAATAGATCACCGATATATATCCCTCATCAGATACATCTATCAGCATGCTACAGTCTGTGTAAGACTTAATAAAGATACTGGGACCTTTCGTATTGAAAGAGGCGTTTGGCAAGGACACAACATGTCTCCTAAATTATTAACAACTTATATTACAACAATATTACAACTTCCTTAAATTATTTAACTTAAAACAATAGATTGGAACGAAAAGGGCATCAATGTAGATGGAAAATTTTTAAATAACCTTAAATTTACAGATGATGTCGTTCTTATTGCAGACAGCTTTGATCAGGCACAGATAATGCTCCAAGAACTCCATACTGCCACAAAGAGAGTTGGTCTTAAAATAAATTTTTCAAAAACACAATTTATGACAAATTTAGTCCACAACAAAAACATCTCAGTAGAAGACAAAGATATTGAGCCAGTTGACTCCTATAAAGAGTCTTGCTACGAAACTAATTAAAAAAACTTAATTATCTTTTAAATACATCGTATAATACTGCCAAACCATATATGGAAAAACAGGAACATCGTAAAAGTCCAAAGTAAAAAAATATACAGGGTGTTCCATTAAAAAAAGATAAATTTGTTCCACTCTGTTTTGGAACCCTGTATATTTGAAAATATATTGAAAGTACGGTTTGTATCTGTGCTGCAACTTTTATTAAATTATTTTTATTTTTCGACAAATGAGTAAATATATTTCGGCACTAATGCCGCTTCCTGTATGTATTTGTATAGAAACAAAATGTGCTTAATCATGTTTTAGTTGATTTTTTTTTTCAAATATTTTAATTGCGTTTATTTCCCATATTTGAGTTAAAAATTATTGTTTAAAATTCACTTTTACTAGAATTGTATTACAAAGAAACTGTTCATTAATCTTCCTTATCAAATTTTAGTGCTGAACGGTTAAAGAGCTATTTTATAAAATATACGATGAATAAAATCATGCTAACCGGAACATTGCAGCCGGGTAATAGGGCCATTTATCATGTGCTAAAAAGTGAGCAAATGGACTCTACCATAATAATACAACGGCCCGTAAAATATCCCCGTCATAAGTCATCAGTAGCACTCATTCAGTTTAATATTATGTATTAAACCGTCACAAACAGTATGATTTCCCCAAATGTAGGTTTGGGTTTGTTCAGTCGCAAATTCAATACCCGCAAACGAGATTCTCGGCCTTTTCTATCAAACAGTCTAACTTAATTTTACAGCACAGTCGGCTATTTTATTTTTGTAGCAGAATATATACCTACTCGACAATAACGTTATTTTCAAAACGACCAATACCCATACAGTGATGTGAAGACCAAAATTACATTGTTAACAGTAAAAATATATTTTATAGAAGCGTAAAATATATAAAATTGCTTCTATAGGGAATGTCATCCAACAGCCACAGAATACTTACTGCAAAGTGAGAGGTACTGTAACTGATACAAGGCGTTTACCTTGTCTTTTTTAACATACAATATTAATTATAATCTGTTATAACACAAATTATAATAAATATGTATGTTTGTTAACTAACACAGGGAAAATCGCCCAGCTGCAAGCACCCAAGATAAACGCCAAAAATTTGAGTTTTAGGGTTTTTGAGTTATGGCGGATTTCGACTTTTGGCGGATTTTGTGTGCAAAATTTGTGCACTTTCAGTTCAAATGTTAATTAAGTGTAGCGCAAGGGATTTGTGGCGAATATCAAAAGTACACTGTTATCAATGCACTTTTGAAGTTTTTGTTTTAGTTAGAGAATTTTAGATTGTATATGCTGCTTTAATTTATGTCTAGCTGTCAGTATTTCAAAAGTTATTTCCGTAACTACTTTCTTTTTACAGTTTTTTTAATGAAACTTCAAATTGTTAATTAATTTCAGGTTTTCATGATTATTCACATAAGTATTAAAAATGCCGCAAGTGTGTAAACGAAAGTTGGAATCAGGAAGCTACAAGAACTTCTCTGACAAAAGTCTTGAACATGCTCTGCTGCAAATAGTAAACGGAAACTTGTCTGTTAAAGCCGCTTTATAAAGATTTAAAATTTCTTATGATACTTTATATTACAAATACACTACATATTAAAATGCTAAGGTTCATTTTGTTCATTTTTAAGCGTTTTGTGGTGGGGGTAAAATAGTTCGTCGGATTATGACGTATGATACATAATTGGAAATAAAAGGGCGTACCAAATATGTTATGACAGAAAAAAGCGGCATTGCTAAGAGGGCATTACATAATATCTCCTTTATTATTGGTCCGATGGAGCTTGTAATACGTTAAATGAAAGGGAAGAATACACAAAATATATTTAGATAGAAAAAACAAACAAGGCGACTACCAAAACACAGTGTCTTCATTTTAGAATTGAACGTATAGCGACATACGAGATATCAGAGGGCACTATAGATAAAAATAGATTTACTATAAGACAAATATTGATTTATTGTATTAAAGAAGGCGGCTGTATATAAAATAAACAACTAATCCAGTCCTAACATGCGACATTTCAGAGACTGCATCGTCTTCGTTATTAATGAACGTATTGCAACATATGACATATTAGTGATATTATTGATGATGATAGACATATTTGCTTTATATATTATAAAGCATAATGTAAATATAAGGTGACTGTGACTGTAGCATATGACACATGCATGACACATGAATAATACTAGCATATGACACATCCAATCAAACGACGTGAGATATATAGTACATATAGCGTATATATCGTTTTATTTTTTATTATTGCGGTTTTTTTATAGCGTTCTCCGCCTTCCGGTTCCCAGTTTCCAGCTACGTCGGTCATTCCATTCGCACGGGTGAAGGTTTCTTTCCGACATTGCCTTCTGAATGCCGCCCAGCCAGGATTGTTTTGGCCTTCCTCTCTTCCTTCTTTCCCTTGGCGTCCATTTTAAAATTTGGTTTGGCAGCCTGTCGTCGTCCATTCTTTTCACATGACCATACCAGATCCTTTGAATTTCGTCAATGATGGTTGACTTGACTCCCATTATATTTCTGATATGGTCATTTTGTATTCTATCGAGCCTTGATTTTCTAGCTGATCTTCTCCAGAAGTCCATTTCCAATGCAAGTAGGCGTCGCTTAAGGGATTTAGTAAGTTGCCATGTTTCGCATCCATATATATCGTATATATCCGTATATATCGTGCCATCAATATATATACAAGGTATAGTAAAAAAACATGATGTCAGGTCAGAAGTGCATCAGATCATACTTTATGTTTACTTGGATTATCTGCAAAAAGTTTATTATTTTAAAAATTTAATGACTGACTGTACATGACAATTGATTAGATCCCCTGTTGCATTAGACGGGAAAAATTGCTAGTAAAATATAAATAAATATCATTTGATAGTCAATTTAATTATTATATAAACTAAATATGTTAGAAAATAATAATTGTATTTATAGGAAACTATTTTAAAACGAGAATTATGATTAAAATTTAAACAGATGATTCAATGTTGTTATTAATCGGATGACATTATGACTTTTATTAAATTTTAACAATCGTTATAAATCAAATCTTTTAGTAACAGATATTCTGTTAATGTTTTACTCCTCATTTAATGTCTATACTTTGTTAGTTATTGTTCATGTAGTTTTTAATTTAAACCTGCTTAGAGTAAATATATGATGACTAAAAACGATTGACAGACATTAGTAAATCGATGTCAAGAACCGCTATTCTATGACGCTAGCTATGACGAAGCCTGTTGTGGCGCTAGTTTTGTGACTCTCACCTTGTAGCGTTTTATATTTAATATCAATATAATAATATAAATTCTGTTTTAAGTTTTATATTCAGTTGTTTTGACGTTGAAAACGATTTGTTTACATTCGAGTCCCCTAATATTCCGGTTGAAAAAGAGGTTCTTAGAAAAAATATTGCAAGTCAGGTATTCAATTTTTCTAAAACGTAATAAAGCTGAGAATATTTTTTTGTCTTTAGTTACATTAAAATTCTCCTATTCTCTGTATGTATTGTGAGGTAAAAAATTTCCAGTTACCCAATTTAACAGTAAATAATCAAGATGTTTTTTTGTCGGTTCGTTGCTAAGAACGAAGTCAAGAGGGGCATTTTGTTTGTTTAGGTTTGTAGACCACAAACTGGCTGGAGACGTGAAGCGAAATTATTTGGCGTTGAATTTTGTAAAATGTAACGCAGAAAGGAGTAAAGCAGGAGATTTTAAACGGAGAAGACGTTTTGCGGACTTTGAATCAAGGGTCGATTCAATGTTCTTGGTGGTAATGACTTAAGACCAATTAAGATGACTAATTTACTCTTTGCAAATAATTGCAGTTTAGAAAAGAGTAACCACCAAAAGATTTGTGTAGATACCGGAAACTGATGAAGTTATTATATAGGATGTCCCCGTCGTCAGCTTGCTTCCTCCACCGAACCTAATTTACATCTCTTGATTGTTCGTCCCTGAGTATGGAAATTGTTGCTTTGTCCCTGTTGCAGAATATGTCCAGATAGATGTCCCATAGATGTTAAACAAGTTTTTTTAAAGTTAAGTGCAAAACAGTGAAATTCAGGTAACTTTTTAAGCGATTAAATTTTAAAGTAAAGACAGACATTTTTTTGCTAAAGTAATAATTGCTTTCATAACAATTTAAAAATTGTAATATTTAAAAATTTTAATTAGATTATTATATAGAAAAGATATTTCATATATAAGGTTAAATTTTAAGATATTTTCATAAACAAGGATATCTTTAATTTTTAATAATCTAATTTGGTCATACTAATAAATAACCTAGAAACCATTTTGAAAATTTTTGTAGCAATCTCCTTTGTATACAGATAGACACGTAAGTTTTTTTTATTCTGTTTTTTTTCTAGTATTTTTGATAACTGTTTGTGGTAAGACACAATAAATGTTAAATTTTGTTTCTTAACATTTGTTTCTTTTTTAACTAACCTTTTTTGAGTTTCCGTTTGAAAAAGATATGTTTCTTTATGTTTGATAATTATTTCCCTAGTTACAACTAGCTGTTGTAATGGTTATAATTAGGCACCTCGAAGTGGCGCTCTTTATAAACTACTAGAGGTGTTTCCTGTTTCCTTTTGTTTTGTTTGTCCCAAGTGATTCATGACCCTTTATTTCATTGTGTAGTTACCCCAATCTGACACCCTTTTCTTTCACTTATCCCAGCTCTCCAGCTAACCCCTGAGTGCCGTTCGCACACGTTTTGATTTATTTTGCTTGCCCTATCTTGACCCCCTATGTTCTTACCCTAAGGTAGGCAAAATATTTCGTTACAACCTCAG
Organism: Diabrotica undecimpunctata; assembly: GCF_040954645.1. NCBI lineage: Eukaryota > Metazoa > Arthropoda > Insecta > Coleoptera > Chrysomelidae > Diabrotica > Diabrotica undecimpunctata. Next base: position 146,926,895 of record NC_092805.1, on the reverse strand, counting down.
CATTTTACTGAAGAGAAAAAAAGTAGTACAACGCCAGTATAGAAACTTTGATTCAAAATTGTAAGTTAAACATTATAATTCTGATTTTTTATAGATTTTTGTATAAAAATATACAAAACAAAATATGCTAGATATGTATAACGTTATACCCAAAAAAGGTTGTAATATTTTCTACAAAATAAACTACTAATACCTATACAGGGTATTTCATAAAAAAAAATAAGAAAATTTTGTATTTGAAAATGGTGATCACACTGTATATTGTATGGGTAGATGTCAAATATAATAAATTATTTAAAAATCATTATATTAGAAAAACATTGAAATGCTATTTACTAATCTAACTAATCTGCTCTAACTAATCTACATTTCTTTAAATATTACCATTTTTTCCCAACAGAAGTGTAAATATTTTGAAAATTATTAATTGTAGGCCTATAAAACCTTATCGAAATTCTTTATGTTAAAAATAAATATCTTTAAAAATGATATAATATATAGGGTGTTTCATTTAAAAAACACAACTTTTGTTAATTCCGTTGTTCCGCATTAGTCTTGATATAAATATTTTCTAATAAACCTTGTAGTTTAATAGTAATAAAAGCGCACCCTGTATAATCTCAACAAACTTTACAAACGTTTCCTGTTCATAAACTTTCTTAATATTCTTTTTATAAAAAAATGAACTATCATTGTTCAAAGAATGTAGTCTGTTAAAACAAAATTTTTGATAATATAAAACTTAACAGAAAAGAAAATCTACCCAATATTACGCAGAATTTGGAACTCTAATAACATATAAGGTGTCCTATTAAAATAACGAAGTCGATGGCAACTTCCAATATTACTGGAAAATAAATCGAATTGTAAATATATTAGATATATAAATATCAGCGATAGTTATCCAGAATTGTAAAATTTTAGTAACTGTTGTTATTTTCAGAGCTAGGTCTTAAATACGAGGTATACTTAAATTATCATTGTCAAATAAAATACATGTGTTAATACAGGAAAACAAGAGTAAAACGCAAAATACGCTATTGAAATACTTTTATTGAAAATATCAATAAAGACAATCAAAAATTTTTTATTACAATAAAAAACGCGACTTAAAATTCAATAATAATTATCCTCTTTTTACCTGAATACATTTTTATCTGGGAGGATAATGTCCAGGAGGATATTGTCCAGGGGGATATTCTCGTGGAGGTGGTCCTGGTGGTGGAGGTCCGTGGTGTCCGTGATGTCCATGGTCATGGTGGTGATGTGGAGGTGGGGATGGGCTTCTACGGTGATGTGGTCCATGATCATGATGGTGATGTTCATGCCCATGATGGTGATGTGGAGGTGGGGATGGACTCCTACGGTGGTGTGGTCCGTGGGAAGACATTTTTTGGTAATAAAATAAGTTTAAATCAATTAAAACCGTATGCTTGCGTTTTTTCAGAGCAACTAATATAAACTAAACAATTTTTCCCCGTTTTATCAATGTAAACATGTTATCTTATCAGTGGTATTGAATACATATGCACTTAGTCATTATTTCGACGAATGTAATCATCTGTTATTTATTAGTATTAAAAATAATCTTTATCTATGTTGTGAAGAATTATACCCTCACAAATGTACATAGGATTTAACGTGTGATACATAAGTATGTACTGAGTGATTATTATATAATGTGTATTTTTTTCTGCCTATATAAATAATAAATAAGCAATGTTAAACAATAGTAAAATTTAACTATGTTTATTAGACCTATAATAATTACATACCTACATCTGTCAATTAAAGAAACAAATATTTATAATGCATTATTTTGTATTAAACTATACATATTCTTTTATTAGTGAAATTAATTAATTACAACTACACAGTGTTGCTAAATATGGCTCTGATTAGAATGAAGCACATATCAACAATCTAATAGTAACACGTGCCTGAGAGTTTTGTCAACACTGATCTCCATATGTGCAATATTATTTTCTTAACTTAAAACAAAGTATAGTCTACGTATATGGTATAAAATAATAAAATTATTAAATATATTATTATTATTAGTACTTTTGGCAACTGTTAGTATCAGTATTAGTTGTTTCGGTAACTGTTACTGATAACGTAAAAAATATTATAAATAAAAGGACATGTTACCTAGTGGAACACTACTTTATAAGCAATTCTGCTTGTCAATTGATTGCTTACTTTATGGAAGGTTCACACCTATTGAGGACGTGTCTCTTGCTATTTTGGCCGCACGCCATATAGTTTTCGCACTCGAATTATTAAGGCAGCCTGTCAGTTTATTTGCTTTTTGTACTTGATCTCTAACTTCTTTGTCAAGGTCTCCATAGGTGGACAGTGTAATTTCAAGGTATTTTATTTCAATTATTTGTTCAATACTGATGCAATTTTTATTTTACATCTGATTGATTCTTTAATGTTTACTATTTATTATTTTATTAAGTCATTATATTATTTTGCTCCTATATAACTATATAACTCTGTGGACTGGCTCATGACTATCTTCATCTTTGGCTATCAATATTGTGTCGTCTGCGGAACAGAGTATTTCTACTTCTCCCTTTTCATTCTGTGCCCTCTTTCTTTGTTAATGCTTTTGATGATTTCATCCATAATTAAATTAAAGAGCATATGGCTTAATGAGTCCCCTTATCTTATTCCTCTGCCTACGTCTATAACTGTAAGTTCTCCATCTATTCTGATCTTAATTTTGTTGTTTTGGTAGATTTTTTCAATAGTTTTTATGATATCTAGTGAAACTTACATTGGAATTACATCTTTAAGTCCTAGTCCGTCAAATGCTTTCTTGAAATTATTAACAGAAATGCCGCTTTATTACTTTCTGGTAATTTATTAGTAATTTGCGTCTGTATATAACCTTTCTTTACGAAAACCCCGTTGAATCTCTACTAAACTTATCCTCTGATTTATTATTTCTTGTAAAATTTTAGTTGTAAGTTTTGGGGTGGTATTTAACAAGTTTTTCAGTGGTATACTCAGTAAAGAAATAACAAAAATATGTGTTAACATTAAAAGAGCAATGGCCGTATTAAACTATATACTTTAAAACTAAATAATATTATAAGTAGATAAACTCAGAATAAAGAAATTAATAATTGTTAATACTATAAACCTATATAAGAAGAAAGCTAAGAGCATTAAACGAGAAATGGTAAGATGAAAATAATAAACATATTCTTTATAAAAAATCAGAGAAATAACTGGTACAAATAAAACAAAAAAGAGCAACATACTATTGAAAAGACATACGAAAATGATTATGGACATCAAAGACAGAACCATAGAGAGAGAGTACTTACCATGTTTAAAAAAAATCAGGCCCCAATGACTCATTTTTTTTCGTAACTACTCTTTTTTTAAACATCTATAAACAAGTATAGGCAACCGTTGTTGGAAGAAATATGTCTCCCTAACAATATAAATTTTATTGTTGGTCGATAACGGATATCCACCACAGTCAGTACTGATAAATGTTTCCTGTGGGGCCATGATGGAAAACAGGTATTCACCAACGACTTCAAAATATTCGAGAGTGTGGTAACCTATCAACCACGTCCAGAAGACTTGCTTGGCCTTAACGATGCATAGTTTTTGTTTCCAGTTAACATTCAGTTGTTGTAAAGTGTATAGTATAATTAGTATAATTTAGTTAAATAACCGATAACTGAAAATGAATAAAAGCGTCTCCATGATAGCTTTTCGGCTAGTCACTCAGAGCACTGATACACTTCTTAAAAATGAATTTTATTAAGACTAATAATACTACAATACTTGTTTACAATAACTTTATGACAAGCATAAACTTCAAAACTCAAAACACTACTGTTTTTCAACTGTCAATAACATATATTTATATATATTTTCTGATGTTTCAAACTTCACAAGAAATGTCAGAAATTTTTGATGTTATCTTGAATAATCTAGAACTAATTCTTCTTTTTGTTCTAGGGATTTTTACTATTTGAAGTAAATCTCATGAAACTGTCGTAACAGCAGTGTGAATAAAAAAGTGAAGATGAATTATCTCTAGAAGATTTTGTGAAGTTAAAGCTTCTCTCTTACTACTTCCAGGAATTTGTAAATTAGCAATTCTTTATATTGAGTCAATGAATGGGATTTCTTAAGATCAATTAATACAGCTATCTTGTAATGGAAATTCAAACGACTTTACGTAGATCTCTGTATTAAAACTGATAAAAATTTATTAATTTATTATTATTTTGACGAAATATTTGTAAACACTGTCGAGTAAAAAAAATTTTATACTTATTATGCATATTTAATTAATGACAATATTTAAACAATTGTATGTCTCTGAAATCATTTATAAAGCGTATATATACTGAAACCATATGTATTTTTAAATGCAAATACGTGTCTAAAAATATTATTATTAAATTTTATTTCGAAGTAAATGAAAAAATGTTAGGAATTTTAATCACATATATTGGGATTATAATATATCTCCGACTTATCGCATCAAACAAATAATGTTATATTGTGGATAATAAATTTATACCTCAATAGTAATTACATATAAAAGGTATAGAGATTAGATTGTCACAAATTGTACTAATACTAATACACCGAATTTCCTTGGAAAATATATACCTAAACAGAATCAAAAATAACTTGCAAATTGTCAACAATATTAAAAAAGAAGTAATGTCAGTTATATTTTGAGTCAATCATATTTTGAGTAAACTTTTTGTAATTACTCCAGTCGTCAGAGACAAAAATGACACTCAAACTCTAAAAATCATACAAACAAGCTCAATTTTGCAGAGAATATTAATTTTGGAACCCCAAAAGAGATGCAAAAAAGCTTACAATTTTTGCTCTCGGGCTTCTCCCTAAAACCTTCTAGGCCAGGGAAATAAGCAAAAAAAGTACCCTGTTTTTGACACTCGTCCGGCCAGGCAAACGACAGTTGTTTTGAGTAGTATGGACCTCTATAACAAGAACCTATATGTTTCCTGCAGTCGATTTTTTGGACTTAATTAGTTATTAACAAATTAAGGTAAAAAAACGGAAAAGTTTTGCTTTTTTCGTCTATCGGCCAAAAGTGAAGCATTTTAAACAAATTTTACAAGAAAAGAAACTTTTAAGTCATATAAAAACATTTAAAATGGCGTTTGCTAAATGTTTCTATCCTTATTTTCTGCTTAGTAAATTGCAAAATAGGTCAAAAATTTCGGTTTTTTATAAATAATAACTTTTTTTAAAATGAACTTATAACATTTATATTTAACGAAATGCTGTGTCTTGGAGTGCTTAAAATGTTGTTAAAATTTCAAAGTGATCGGCCTAATAGTTTAAAAGTTATTTTATTTGTTTATCTCAAATTAATTTTTTTTTGCAACAATATAAGTCAGAAAATTATACAGTTTTAGTAATTGTAATGATATTTTTTAGAAGAAAAAGACTTGTTCTATTATTAACATTAAAAAAATTAAGAAAATTAATTCAAAATATTGCAAAATAATTTTGCAAAAACCTGTCGATTTTTTGCTTATAAACAATTAGAATAACTTTTTAACCATTGCCTGTAAGAATATTATTTTTTTATATTTAAAAAGCCTACATTTTTTTACAAATTTAAAAGAAAAAAAAATTGTCCTAAAATAATGTTTGACAAAGTTAGCCACTTTTTTTTATTTAATTCATAGTAGCTTTATTGTAAAAATTACAAAAAAAAAGTTATTGACAAAAATTGTAGGCAGCTTTAAACTCCACATTTTAAAATTAGTTACAATCTTACAGGGTGTTCCATAAGATGGTGGCAGATCAAACTTATGTTTTTTCAAATAGAACACCCTCTATTTTATTTTAAATTTTAAATCTGCTTCCCTTCCACATCACAACAATGTAAAGTTTTATTATGTTATACTTGGTATTTAAAAAGTTATAACCAATATTATCTGAAAATCGTATTAAGTTTAACTCACTGTATAATTAAAAAGGATTATAGGAACATTGATCTATTGCAACCATAGCTTTTTAATAATTGTTAAAAATTATAAAACATATTCGTTTTTATAATATTCGTTAAATCAAATACAGGGTAAGTCAAAATTCAAGTACATTATTTTCTTGGTAATTTTAAATAGAACATCCTGTATTTTATATCATTATCGAAAAGTACTAATATATAATAATACTTTTATTACTTAATAATTTTGTTTATTTTTGTAATTTTTACAATAACAGATCTACTAAGATATTTTAATTGTTATAAACAAAGCTAATATATATATATATATATATATATATATATATATATATATATATATATATTATATATTAAAGTAGATGACTTTAAAATGATATTGCCAATATTACTGAGTTGCATTCTTGGGACGACTTTATTGTAGGATAGTTCATTCGATAACATGAAATTAACTCTAACTTAAAAAGAATAATAATAAAATAATAAAGAATAGCCATTAGAAAAATTATTTTAATTAATATTTCCAAAGCAATGCTATTTTTAGAAACAATTGAATAGGACAATTTATTGTTTTCATAAAATCTATTATAAATAAATTATTTACAATGAAAAAGACAGAAAATATTTTATTTCACGTTCAAAGCGTCTATGTACCTATTGATACGTATTTCGCTTTAATAAAGCTCATCAGAATAGTTATTCATAGCCGTTCTTAACGTGAAAAATAAAATTCTCTGTCTTATTAGAAGTAACAATAACATGACTTCGTTATGGACGCAATAGCGACATCTGATAGAAAAATTTGTTTCGAAACTATCTTACCAAATTATTTACAATTTTATTAAAGACGTATAAATTAATTATAAATATTTATGTTTTTAAATTAAAATTATCTCAAATAGTACAATAAAAATTAAAAAAAAATAGAAGCAAATTAGATAGTTTATTTAACAATTTATTTATTGAAATAATGCATATTCGTAATGTACGCAAACATTACATACAAATTAATAAGAAACCGAAATTTTTGACCTATTTTGCAATTTCCTAAGCAATAAATAAGGATAGAAACATTTAAAAAAAGCCATTTTGAAGGTTTTTGTATCACTTATAAGTTTCGTTTCTTCTAAAATTTGTTTAAAATGCTTCATTTTTTACTGATAGACGAAAAAAGCAAAACTTTTCCGTTTTTTGACCTTAATTTGTTAATAACTAATTAAGTCCAAAAAATCGACTGCAGGAAACATATAGGTTTTTGTTACAGAGGTCCATACTATTCAAAACAACTGTCGTTTGCCTGGCCGGACGAGTGTCATGAAAAAATGCTTATTTCCATGGGCTATTCCTCGTAGGGGGGTAAAAACACAAAAAAATCTATTTAACAAGAATCTGTACGTCGCAGAAAAAAATGTTTCAAATAAAAAATGTAGCTGAGATAGTTCTAAATAAAAATGTTTAATATCACTTTTTGTGTAGAATGAACCGATCTCTCATAAACAACCCTTACAGCGACCGTCGATTTGGAATGTCAGTTACGTGCCAGAAATCGATGTTAAATAAAAATTTTTTTTGCTTGGCGGTTAATGGGTTATTGCACATTGTACTTGATGATCTAAGTTTAAATTCTAATATTCTTTCGTCTAATTCCGTCTGTTATTATTTCTGCTTCTTTTTCTGTTCTATGGTCTTTAGTCATTCCGGTGTTTCTTTCTTTTCACAATTAAAATTTTTAAAGTTTGTTTAACATGTTTGAATTTAGGAATTAAAAAAAATGTTGCTATATATAAAATATACTTGTATTTTTGTTCATGTTAACTTTTGTAACGCGGTGATCGAAAACGTTAATTTACATTGAAATTTGTATGGATATAAAAACTATTGTTTTAAATTTCATGTTCATATCCTGAATTTTATTCAAAACATTTTTATTGTTTGAATTTTATACTTCTACTTTATTGACGTTCAAACTACTATCAGGAATTTCAGTGCATTATGATCTAATAGGATTTATAAATGATGTATTATTTATTGGTACTTAGAAAATTGTTAAACAGGCTACTGATATGAATGATTGATAGTCATGTAAAATATATGTTTGGTTTATTATCTTCTTCAATGCGTTACTGATAAAAAATAATCCAACGTAGTTAAATTCGCATTTTTTATATTTTTTATATTTCATTTCTATTTCAAAAAATAATTCACTCTATTATTGGCATATTATTGGCAAGTGCTAATACCTATTTTAGAAAAATGCAAATAATTATTTTACTCTTGGTATGGAAACATTGATTTTATAAAAAGAGGCAAATATGTAGAGATGTTATAATGCTTAAGCGGTTTTTAACATGTAGCGACTGCAGAATAGTAAAAGCTTCCATAGATCTTGGGAAAAAGGGATACCGTATGATCCAAAAGAAGTGGAGACCTACCTGAACAGAGCCTGAAGTATAAATGCATTTGAAGAACACATTAACATTATTCTGAAAAGCAATAAGAACACATATTTATTGTCGATATCCTCAGTGACATTATAATAGAAACTCTAGAATAAAGCCAGAAGATACACTACTAAAAGAAACATATAACCAAAGAAGTTCATAAACACAAGCATTAATGAAAGGAAGCAAAAATGCAAACTTATAGAAGCAAAGAATACCACGAACTTAAAGAGATGAGTAAAAAGATATAAAAATTTGTTAGGAAGAACGGACAAGCTAAAGCATAAAAGTAAACAAATCGAACAACCCATTAAAGAAAACAAGGGTCTGAAATTCCCAAAAAAAATTAACAAATGACAAAAAAGAAATAACTAAATTAAAAGATAAACATAAAGCAATGATCACCAACAGAGAAGAATCATTACGGGTAGTAGAAGAGTCCTACACATAATTATATAAAATTTTACAAAACCATGATGAGCGACGAACAAAAATTTAGAAAATTCAAGAAAAAGACTAGTCAACCAAGGCTTGAAATTAATGCCGGATATATCAACAGAAAAAATGGGAAACGTTTTAAAGAAAATGACGAGAAATAAAGCACCACGAGAGGACAATATCGTTGTGAAAACCGTTCAGATTTGAGGAAAAACTTAAGAAAAATATAATGAAACTGTTAAATTTAATTCTGCATCAATTTTTATACCAATCTTGTCATTTTATTACACAAAAGGGGGGATCCAGTAAATCTAGTCTAGAGAATTACCGACTCATAAGCCTGTTAAACCTCTTCTTCACAAGAATAATACCAAATAAAATAGAAACCAAATTAGATTTTTACCAACCTAGCAGACAGGTAGGTTTTAGAAGAAAATTTTAGCACTAACGACTACCTCAACTGCATAAAAGGAATTATAAAAAAATTCATCGTAAACAACCGACCATTGATCCTGGCTAAACTTTCGCAAAGCATTCGATACGATAGAAATTGCCTGGCACATGCCAGAACATGCCTGGTAACTGCATAGAATTAGTGAAAAATATATAGAATAAAGAAAAAATATTACACGCATTAAAAACAATGAAGAGTGGGAGAAGCCCTAGACCTGACATGCTCCCTATAGAAATCCTAAAAATTTTAGATGAGAAGCACATTAATGTTTCAGTGACACTCTTGAACCAAATTTATAGTTCAGGCGTATTACCCAAAGATTGGTTAACGTCAATTTTTATTTGTCCCTTCCACAAGACAAACGCAAGAGAATGCAGCGATTACCACACCATTATCTTGATGTCTCATACGCTAAAGGTATTACTAAAAGTCATCCATAACCAAATATATCACAAACTGGATATAGACGTTAATAATGTACAATTTGTTTTTCGCAATTAATGAATGTCCTGAAATCAAAAAAGATTGATTACAACAACCTCAGCATCACATCAAATTTATACTATAAATAGCGAGCAAATGTACGTGTTAACGAACAGCTGTCAGAAGAAATTGAAATTTGACGTAAAGTAAGACAGGGATGCATATTGTCGTCAATTCTTTTTAATGCCTATTTCGAAGAGATTCTGAAAAATGCTCCTGACGATGAAACAGCTGAAATAAAGGTAAATGGAGTTCGCATTAACAACATTAGATATGCGGACGACACTGATTTTAGCCAAAAATATTGAAGATCTTCAGAGACTGGTGACCAGAATAGCGGAGTATGGAGAAGACTACGGTCTAACAATGAACGTCAAGAAGACGAAATTTATAAGAATATCGAAAACTCAAAGAAATAACGAGAATCTTCTAATAAAAGGAACCAATGTCAAACAAGTGAACAAATAGGCGTATATGGGAACAATGATTAACTCCACAAATTATTAGATTCACGAGATCAAAATCAGAATAGAAAAAGCTAGAGCCAAATTTCAACAAAATGAGAAGAGTGCTATGTACAAGGGATTTAAAATTGGAACTAAGAGTTACGTTGGCGAGGTACTATGTTTTTTCAACTTTGTTTTATGGAATGGAATCTTGGACCTTAAATGCGACATCAATGAAAAAACTGGAATTATTCGAGCTGTGGGTGCATAGAAGAATTCTATAAATATCGTGGACAGAACACGTCACAAACAAAGTGGTTCTAAGAAGGATTAATAAAGAAATAAAAATTTTAAATACAATTAAAACAAGAAAATTGGATTATCTCGGACATATTAACTACACGTGGAGAGAAATACACCTTACTCTAACTGATGATGCAGGGAAAGATCCAAGGAATGAGAAGCATAGAGAGGAGTAGAATGTCATGGCTGCGTATCCAGAGAGAGTGGTATGGATGTACGTCAAATGAACTCTTCAGAGCAGCTGTATCAAAAGTCCGAATAGCTATGGTGATTGCCGATTTCTGCCGCGGAGATGGCACTTGAAGAAGAATTTGCATCATTTCTCTCTGTCCCACTGGAGGAATGGGTCTATATTGCAGCAATCAGTCTATGTACTATAATATGTCTAGATGGTTAGGTTAGGTTAGGTTAGGTGATGAATAGAAGAACATCTGAGAATGACCCACAAGAAAATCAAAGTGTTTTGGTAGAACAGAGTCCAGTGGTTATGCTAACTAATTTTACTGGACAATGGACCTCTGAAACAGATGTTCCAGAAATACCAAAATTTGAGCCTGTGTTACAGTCAAATGTTCAATTCACCCATAAAAGTCAACCAATATTTTATTTTGAGAATTTCTTCCCTTGTGATCTAATAGAACAAATTGTTGCTCAAACGAATTTATATGCTGTACAAAAAGACAGCAAAAATTACAAAAACACTAGCCAAGAAGAAATAAGGGCATTGCTAGGTGTTTTTATTTTAATGGGACTGCACCCTGTACCAGATAAAGATTTATATTGGTCAAGTGATCCTTTTTATAATAATCCTGTTATCTCCAAAGTTTTTACAATAACCAGGTTCAAAAAATTAATAGAAAATATCCATCTAAATGACAATTCAGCAGCTGCAGAGAGAGGTTCACCTAACTTTGATATACTGTATAAGATAAGACCATTTATAGATAGACTAAAAGAAGTTTTCAAAGAATAAGCCAACCTGGAAGTCGATTTTCTATTGATGAATATATCGTGAAATTTAAAGGACGTAGTTCTATCAAACAGTATATGCCCAAGAAGCCGATTAAGCGTGGTTATAAAATTTGGGCAAAGTGTGATGCTATTACTGGGTATCTGTACCAGTTTATTATCTATACTGGAAAAACTGAAGGCATTGAAAATGATGGCTTGGGATACAAGGTTGTAACTGAATTATGCCAAGATATACCACACAAATCTTTGGTTGTTTTTGATAACTTTTTTACGAGTTGCAAACTGTTGGAAGATTTATATGCTAAACAGCTGTATGCTATAGGTACAGTTAGACCTAATCGCAAAGGTTTGCCCGATTTCATGAGGAAAAAGCAAACCAAAAATGAAAAACTTGAAAGAATGAATTCTATTGTTTGAGCAGTGGCCCTATAACAGCAATAAAGTGGTTGGATACCAAAGAAGTCACGGTTATTACAACTGCTAATCAACCACATGAAGTAACCATGATAAAACGTACACAAAGAGATGGCACAAAGAAAGATATAATGTGCCCAAAAGTTATTGCAGATTATACACTAAACATGGGAGGAGTTAATCACTTTGACCACTTTAGGGCATCATATCCCATAAGCAGGAAGTCTAGAAAATCGTGGATGAGATTGTTCTTCTTTCTTTTAGATGCAAGTGTAATTAATGCATATATTATGTACACAAGAATTCATGATCAAAAAAATACTTCTCACAAGGATTTTAGGCTTCGCCTTGGAAGAGCTCTCATAGGTGACTTTACAGTAAAGGCATCTCGACCTGTGATATTTAAAAATAAAAAAACGGGCAACTTTGGTGTTCCAGACGAAATTCGGCTGAGAAATGTAGGACCACATTTACCAGATGTTCAAAAAAATTATACAAGATGCAGATTTTGCTCAACAAAAGAAGAAGAAAAACGAACGAACATTATATGTAGTTATTGTCAAGTAGCTTTATGCCCAAAACAATGTTTTAAATCATTCCACACTGCTGTAGTTGAGACCTAAATTAGTTTTGTCACCCATATATGCATTTTTGTATTTTTGAATTAATAAATTGTTTCACAAACTGTATAAGGGTAATTAATTTCCCACCTACAAAATTTTTTAAAGAACAACGGGAAAATAGTTCCCACCACTATTTTTTTATTACTTTTTCAAATTATTTTATATTTCAACAAAAATATGTTTTATTTACCTCCTTTAGATACCAAAAGTATATAAACAAACAAATTAATTCTCCTTATATCCCATGTCTTATTAAGGGTTAAAACGATTCTCATAGAAATTATTATCAAATATTTTCGGGTAAAAGAAATGAGGAAAACATTTGACGAAGAGAGAATATCCAGATATTTTATTTTGTTCGGAGTTACATGCAATACTGTATGGCTTTATACTACCCAAATAAAGAAGGTAAATTTGTGAATGTTTCATGCACCATTTATTTTGGTTGTTATTGAGTCGATGACATGCAATCGTAACTATTTTATTTCAGAACAATGAGTTTATGTATTTTAAATTCAGTCAACGCCCAATTATTTGTTAAAATATGTCATTAAATGCATCTATAAACTCCCACACTTGACACATATATTATAATAATTGTATTTTCAACAGATTTGATAATAAAAACACCAATGCTATTCTAAAGTGTAATTGTGTGATGATAATAAATAAATTAAATTTCATCAATTTCATTCACAGTTCAAAAATATAAATTATTGGATAACGTGTTTAATAGTTTCCTATTTATTTAGCTTTAATAATGCAGTTATCTCAAATAAACAGTCTCAATGTGTTTATTAGATAATTCTATAACGAAATCTTCATGCATCGATGCGTTAATGCAAAATTAAATTTGGTGTTACAAGCGTTAAATGTTTTAAGGTTTTGATTTTAACACAGCTAAAATTGATTAACAAATAAATTCATTGCTTTCTTTTCAGGTGATTCGTAGCGAAACTATCGATTTAGTTATTTCTCTTTCTTCTTTTTATAACATTTCTTGTATCACACTGACTAATTTTTCGTCTTATTTCTAATGATATTTAACATCACTAAAACTTTGCCGTGAATATATAGCATATTTGAATCGGTGTAAACAAAAACGGTCTAAGTCATGAAAACCATTTTTGCGGAAAACTGGAAAAACTGTATAGCTCTGTTTTAGTTTTTTAAAAAAATACCAAAAAATTTTGGAGTGTTTTTGACACTTTTAGTTGTAATATTAGATATTCCCGAGTACAAAATAATGTGTATACATATATGATATAAATATTTAAGTTTTTTTGACTTAGAATTTTTAATAATAATACTGCTCAATTCGATTAAACCGACCTCTGTCGGTAAGGGCTAAAAACACTCTTTTTAATGTATGGCTCTTATTTTGACCTTTACATTTATCCGAATAAATGTGAACTTCCATAAACTGAGGAGGAACAGAGTTTAAAAAATAATTATATACAAACGAACAAACCTCAACTGGACTTTTTCTGGCGGTCTCTTCGTGGAATAGATAAATATGAGACACTACATTTTACATCATGAATACAAAACGTATTCACTGTTAGTTGCCTCAAATAGAAGGTTTCCTGTACTAGAATCATTGGCAGTGAAATATTTTGCATATAATCAAAAACTCTTGCTAGCACATGGGGTTCTTTCGCTTTTGTTTCTTGGTTATTTTCTCTTTTTAATTTATTGTAGATTTTTTTTGATCTACGCTTGAGAATCATCAATTCAGCATCAACGTCTCTTTTTGCTACATCACCAAGATGATGATTTCGCAATTTTAAATTTAGTTCTTCACAATTGCAGCATAAATCAATCTGCAGCGACCAAATCGTTAATTGAAGTTGTCCTTGAAAAATACTAAGAAAAACTCATAGCCGCATTTTGATTCAGGGTATTTCTCTTTAAACATATTGTATAAAATTGTAACATTCAGTCTTGCGTCCCAATATTTTATATATATTATAATAGTCTTTCCTGCATATTTACTTTCTTTTAATGGATAACTTTCAATATCTTGTTTTATTAGTAACCTGGTATGACCACTGATTGCATTAGTGCCCATTTTTTCCCACAAAGATCCTTGGGAGTTTTATCCATTAATAATAATGAACGAAGCCTTCTAAAACGACTTATTTTAATGCCATATAGCGACTTAAATGCTTCTAAACATACCTTTTCTCTGGTTTTACCCACAAGTACCTTGTATGTAAAATAAACATTATAAGCAGCCCTCATTTCTGCGCCTTTTTTCTTGGGTCTATGGGTTTTTACATTGTTGCAGGTAATCAATGATTGTAAAAAAATATTCTGCTCATTCTTAGTTTCTGGTGTTCTCAAATGAACGAATATCTCTTCAGCTTGATTGTGTAAGCGGTCTGTACACTTATGCTTGCATCTGAAATAAAAGAGTCTCGATGAAAGTAACCTAAGTTTATTACATAAAAAATATTATTGGTACAATGCCAACATAGGCTATATTAATTGAACGTTATTTTAATACCAATGTCGTAATATTTTATTATCCAGCTATACAGATTGCAAAACGTAATCTTACGTGCAATCAGCGCCAACAGTGGTAGCTGGTACAACTCTAACTTTGTAAACAATGTACTCTTCACCTTTGACTCTAGCATTTCTCACGATAAATCTTTTCCACTTAGTTTCATGTTTTACTTTTCTTTCATCACTAGTAATGATTTGATTTTCATCCATCGCAATTTTTATGAATGCAATAAAATGGTGCTAAAACAACTTTAACCTCACAAAAACAATTAAAAGTGTGGTTATTTAATCAGGGATTTACAGAACACAATAATTTACGGTACAATACACATATGTTGATAGTGTTGCCTACAAAAACATTTTAAGTCACTGACATATAATCTTTTAGCTTTTAGGTTACAATGATATATTTTAGCTCAGTATTTGACATGCAGAGAGACCAGACTTATAATGTTTTTGCACGAAAAGAGGCAATACTGCTCATAAATCAAATTTCCATCAAAATGTCAAAAATAAAAAAAAAACGACTTAGAATGTTTTTATTTACACCGATTGTTTTCAAGATCAGAGAAAGATGAGACTCAAAGGCAATATAATAATTTAACTGCATCCTTAGAAGAGGATCCCCACCGGCAACAAAAACTATGGCAAAAAAGACAAATAGTGATATCATCGAAAGTTCATTAGATGATTCACATGACGCAGAATGTTTTTTATCGCATTTTATCATTAAGCGAAAAAAAAAAAAAATAATTTAGTCGACACGAAAAAAACACTTAAGCTTACTCACACTTTTAAAGCTGCCGATTTGACAGGTGTATTTAATAGAGCCGCTGCAAAATTGCAAATGCCGTTCTAGAAGATTTAAATTTAATTTCCAAAAATAATGCAGCGCCTGGTCTTCGACAAAAATAAAATTCGGGGAGGAGTTAAGGTAAACAGACGACAACTTCAGCATGAGAGCAAATATTTAAGACCAAAGTCAATTGAAGGGTTGTACTTCGATGGAAGAAAAGATCAAACGATGGTCTTCGAAAACGCAAGGCGAATCGTTAAAACTGAAGAGCATATATCTTTGATTGAAGAACCAGGTAGTTTATATTTTGGGCACTTAGCTCTTAGCCAGTCTCGTGCCATAGATATTGCCGAAGGAATATTAGACTACTTACAAAGCCATAATATAGATTTAAGCAAATTAAGTGTTATAGGATGTGATGGTACAAATGTCAATACGGGCTGGAAAGGCGGAGTCATTGGGATTATAGAAACGCGAGCAAATAAACCATTACAGTGGAGTGTATGTTAATATTTGTTGCAAAAATAAGATGGTCACACAAAAGCTCCATATTCATATTCTGGGCCTATTGGATCCCTTTTTGCCAATTGCGAAAAAATGCCAGTTGTTAAATTTAAACCCATAGAAGCTGTCCTGCCTGTTGTAAACGAAAATGATTTAAGTACAGATCAACAGTATTTGTATAGAATAGGAGCCAGGCATATATGGAAATTAGTGCAGATCTAGAGAGATTTTCCGAATAATGTGTCATTGATTATCAATAAAGTTATTCAAGACCATGCTTATTTTGCGCACTCAGAAAACATTCTAATGTCAATGTTAATAGAGTCACGTCAACATATTAGAGAAGTTGCTGTCGGAAGAATTTTAAAATGTAGGAAAGCTGGCATAAAAAATCGTATTTTCAAAGTACCTCAAATCAATTACTATTTAAATGGGAATAAGCCGATTGTTGAAAATTCCTTATATTCCTTATTGAAGGAAAAACATTTGCTAACATCTGTTTTATTAAAAAATGATTATCCTTTATCGTTTATAAATAAGGAATTTTCAACAATCGATCAAATAGAACAAAACAACTTAGAACGAGATCCTACAACATGCAAGGAATAATACGAGGAAAATAACAATACCATACATTAAAGGATTATCGGAAAAGCTTAAAAAGATAGGAAATAAATTCAACATTTCAACAACATTCAAAACAACAAACACGTTGAGATCTATTTTGTCCAAAACCAAACCTAACAATAAACAAGAAAGGACAAAGAATTTTATTTATAAAATACCTTGTTAATGCGATCAGTTTTATTTAGGTGAAACATCAAGACCATTAAATGTTAGAATAAGTGAACATCAATCCAATATTAAAAATAAAGAATCTGATAGATCTCAAATATGTAAACACGCATGGGACAATGAACATAGGGTTCAATGGAATGATTCAAATATAGTCCTAAAAGAAACGGATGGTAAAAACAGAAAAATCAAAGAAGCGGCTCTAATTATGCTAAATGAGACCAATTGTGTCGCAAATTCCTCGGCAGAATGTAGTAGGATCTGGTTACCCATATTGAAAGAGGAAGTTATTAAAAGGAAAATACCAGTATTGGTAAGTCAGTAACATATAGAGAATACATCATTTATGTTTTTTAAATAACAAACATATAAAATCGGAATTTGGTGTATATTGAAGGTAAACTAAATGCACGATCAAATACTTACCATGTCGGGATAGTATTATGAGGTTTTTTCCTGGTTTTTCCCTCATAATTTACTATGGAATCACTAACAGGAGAATTTTACTGTCATCGTGGCATGTATTTGTCTTTTTAAAGACGAATTACATGTTATGATCTTTTCTGACGGATATTCTCAAGTTAAAGTTGATTTCATGTAATCGAATGAACTATCTTATAAGTAAAGTCGTCCCAGGAACGCAACGCAACAATATTGGCAATATCATTTAAAAGTCGTCTACTTTAAAATGTATAAGGTATGTCTGAATTGTCAATATAGATGAGTCAGATAAAATTAAATTATTAGAAGAATTTTTAACTAAGTAACAAAAAACAAAATTTGTTTAATTTACTAATGTTTGTATTTTGAGAACGATTTCCGAAGTGGAAATTAAAACGTCAATGAACGTATTTTAACCTTTAATTGTGGCTTATTCCCATTTAAATAGTAATTAATTTAAAATGCCACAAGAAAATAGCTTCAGAACAATATTAAGATACCTCAAATCAATTTCGATACAGATATGTAATCACATAGATATCATAGACTGGATGAATAATACTATAACAGAACCTCCTCTAACACAGCATTTGCCCGACAAGGAATTGTGGGATATGGTGAACAAGTTCCAAATTTTGGCCATTTTCCTTGCCATACTCAAGCCGTGGAGAGATGTGTTAAAATAATTACAGATGCGTCAATAAATGTGTGTGGTGAAGAATCTAGAGACGGTTACATCTGAGCTAAACTTGATGCCAGAAAGAATTTACTGATATTTGAAAGTAACTGTCAATATTATGCTTCAAAAAGTGAATAAGTAAAACATAATATTATACATTTAATTTTGAGCAAAGGAGGGTGGGTGGGTAAAACTTGCGGTGCAGCTACCTTCTCGTGGTGAATTCTGGGTTGAATGAGTATACGGAATAATGTTAAATATTTGCATAATATTTCAATGCAAAGAACCTTTTGTGCCGAATATTGATTCAAGCGAAGAGCTGCACTATTTACAGCAAATAAAAATTGTAAATATGAATTTGTTACCCCTTTTTTATATTTTTAGTCCTGGGGCCGATTAAATTTTTTTAGATCAAGATAAAAATTTTTTTACCAGATAATAGCATTGATATTAATATTTTAGACACTAGGCCGCCCCAAAAATAAAGCAAAAAAAAATATTTTAGGCTCTCGGGGGCCCGATCAAGAATAATTTAATTCGGCCCACATTTGGTACATAGTATTAGGACCATATACAATTTTTTTGCCCTTTTTCGGCTTGGCCTAGTGAATATACTGCTCAATAGAGAAATTCACCATATTAATTTTTGTTATTAGGAATTTTTTTTTCCCTACAAAAGTAATCATTCGTCGATTATTTAATCATTTCTCGTTTGATATATTCTGTTTTATTACTTACCCCACTTTTATTGCACTAATTAAATACAGAATGGTGTTCCAATATTATACCTAAATGAGTTTTTTAAAAGTAAATTGGGAACTTAAGGCTCTATTCCTAATAATTGTGTTTATATCAAAATAGTAAACAGGTCAAGTAGGTAAAAATATAAAAACCTATTGCATGTAAAGTAAATAATACAATGTATTCTTATAGTTTATACCACTTTATATATGCCGTGAATTATTCCCTGAAATTAGGTTCAAGCTTTACGTATATTCCCTACACTTACGGCCAATTTTATGGCTGCGTACACTGCCATATTTCGAAATGTCTTTGTTAGAATAGAAATCAATGAAACATTGTAAAAGCCGTTTATACCAAATCTAATAGTGTTGGAGACAAACAAGTGCAGCACGTTTAAGGCTGAGTGAATAAAATACGATCAAAATATTGTAGGTACTGTTTATATGTATGTAACATTATATAAAAGGTTTTCTTAATATCTTATTTTATAATCAACTAAACAGGTAACATTATCTTACTCCAAACGATTACTTATTTTATTTTGATATCTTCAACATTTTTTTGGCTCTATTTCCAATTATGTCCTACTAAAGTAAATATTTAGTAGATGACTTAATAAATAATAAATTGCTTTTTTGTTTTTGAGTGCCCTCTCGTCTCAAAGAAGTGTCATTTAAAAAATAAAAAGGGGTAAGAATCAAAAGAGACGAAGTGACATTTCTTTAAATTTTGACTATCACATAAAATAGACGTAACTCACTTTTGTTCGATGGTAAAATAGTCCAAGTGAATATGCAAGCCGAGAGTCATATTAATAGAATTAAAAATGAAGCAAAAGCGGTATTATAATGTTCATCACTAGCAATACAATCTAAGTGCGCTTTGTTGGTTTTGGCGCTGAATAAATTTAGTAGCTAAAAATAAATCAAAGTGCTTTTTAAGACCAAAAAGATGTGTAAATTACATAACTACTCGTGACTAAAACGTTTAGCGGTACAATAACGTATTATTTATTTGAATATCTTGGTGTATTATTCCTGCCAATTAAAAAAAATTTGCATGGGTCGACTGCAGTTTTCAGATAGCCGTCGATTACGTGTTTGGACAAGACCAAGGGTAATAAGAAATCAAAGACCGTGTTAGATGGTCCATCCATTTGAAGTTGTGGTGTTATGGTTTCTGCTGGCATCTGTTTCGGTGAAAAGGAGATCTCTACTTTTGCTAAGGCACTATGAATGATGAGATAAACAAACGGGACATTATTGAGCATATTATTGTTAATTTTTATGCAGGCTTTGTGGACCAGTGTTTTTTCTCGATGATAATACTCGCCCACAAAGATTTGCAGTTGTCAAAGAAAGTATAGATTTGCATGAAATTCCTCATTTGGTATTACCATCACACTCTTCAGATAGTAATCACATTGAACATGCTTGGGACATAATACAAGGAAGGCTTGTGCATCACGTACCCACTATCCCGCGGATATGGGAAGAAATTGCTTAAGAATTTCTTGCTAATTTGATAGATAGTATGCCATGTAGAAGTCAATAATAACTGATGCCAATGGTGGCTACACGACTTATTAGGGCACACTGTCTATTAATTACAAAATTATTTTTTTTATTTTTATGAGTAATTATTCTTTTTTTATATATTTTTATTGAAGTGAATAATTTTTTTAAATAACTGGAAAATATGTTTAATTAAAAAAATATTAATTCATTTTACTGGTTGTTTCTATTTTATTGACAATATCCTTAACTTATGCCGCGCAGTATATTTTGCATGGGTAAACTCCTGGTAAAAAAAAGATCGATTTTATTCTATAAATTAATTGAAAAGATATTGAAATACTAAATGTTTTTGTTTATTTTATGTTTTATCTTATAAAAGACAGAAAAGTTAATAATGTCCAATGTTTATAAAATAACTTATAAAACTAAGATTTATTTTTTACTATTTATGACTCCCTCCTTCAACATAAATCTATACAATGTGCTGTTACGTCCACCTTGCCACATTCTAAATTAGATTTAGGTTCTGACCGCTTTAATGTGAAATAAAATTTACTACTAAGTATTACCGTGAACTTAGGTGAACAATAACAAATGTTGTCAGATTCACTCCATAAATTTGGTTTGCTTGTGAAAAATCGAAAACAGTAATAAACCCAATATAAAATACAGCTTCTGTATAGATTGGTTATGATTATTGTTATATGAAAATTGATATACTAAACAAAAGTAAAATTTAGAAAACCTACCTATTTCCACGCTATGCTAAAAACACAAAAATATAATATATATATATATATATATATATATATATATATATATATATATATATATAAAGAACCTCAGCACTCAAATAGATAAAATATCGGAGAATATTAAATTAATTTTCGACAAGGAAAGTCGACAATAGATCTGCACTTCATCAGATAAATCTTGGAAAGACGATGTTGGTCTTGGAAAGTTTATGTTCGTCTGATAACCAGGCATTCTAGGTAGATGGAGAGATTTTACTTCACTCTAATAGGGTTGGTACCAGTACGGTAGGAGTTAAAGCCCCCCAGCTCGATGTTACTCACTCCAAAGATCCCAACAAAAATATTCTTTACAAATCTAACTTAACGGTGGCAAGTGATTCTGCCGAAACGTCGTCAAAAAAATGGTTTTTCTAAAACTCAAAACTATTCAACGCGGAGTCAAATTAGAAAAACCACATAAATAATGTATATATATATATATATATATATATATATATATATAAATATATATATATATATATATATATATATATATATATATATATATATATATATATATATATATATATATATATAAATATATATTCAAAACTGTTCAACGCGGAGTCAAATTAGAAAAACCACATAAATAATGTATATATATATATATAAATATATATATATATATATATATATATAAATATATATATATATATATATATATATATATATATATATATATATATATATATATATATATATATATATATATATATATGTAAAAGATTAAATCTTCTAGCAAAAGCTGCTATCGCTTTGTTGAATTAAATGGCCAAATATATGGCCTAGGAGGACAAATTCGTTAAACTTCCCGTGCTCGAATCGGTATCAATAAAGTGTTATGAATCATTTCGGCCTATCCCAGACTCATCAGACACTACAAATTCAAATTCGGAGAGTATAACGAATGTCTTCTAAAGCTTCACCACCGCAGTGATTAGCGTACAGAGGCACCACCTGCTTTGGCGGCCGTGAACGAAAACGATATAATAATATCGTTTCCTGTCCTCTGGGTTATACGAAATGTGTAAAAGATTAAATCTTCTACCAAAAACTGCTATCGTTTTGTTGAATTAAATGGCCAAATATATGGCTTAATTATATATATATATATATATATATATATATATATATATATATATATATATATATATATATATATATATATATATATATATATATATATATATATATATATATATAAAAATTTTTCATTTTCTAAAAAGAGCAAAATTCTGGTGTACAGATCACATAATAATAAATTTAATCCTTTATCTGTTGATAGATATCGAGCAGCTGGTCATTTTACCGCCAATGTATGGAGATATCTAAAATAAAGCCAAAAATACCTCGGCCACACTCTTCCATTATTTACAAACCCGTAACGATTTCAAGGTATTTAAAAAATAAGTAATCAATGAAATTGCATCTTTTGTTGTAACTTCTGCCAACTCCGCCAAATATTAAATAATTTTGCATAATATATTTATTAAGCATTAGCACCAGCATCAAGGATTAGGTAGAAGGAATTAACAAATTACAAAACAGAAAGTCACCAGGACAAGATCAAATACCAAATGAACTCAAACGAACGCTGACGACGCCATAATAACAGCCGAAAATGAAGATGACCTACAAAGATTAATTAAATAATTCGAAGATACGGCGCTAATATACAACATGGAGATCTAAACAGAGAAAACTAAAGCGATAGTGATATCAGCGGAACCGAGACGATGTAAACTAGTCGTAAATAACAAAATAATAGAACAAGTGATGGAAACTGAATACTTGGGAATAAAACTGTCAAGCTACGGAAAAGTGGAAGAAGAAGTACAAAAACAAGTGAATATGGCAAACAGAGCAGCAGGATGTCCCAACAACACAATCTGTAGAAACAAATACCTCACAACGGAAACGAAAACCAGGATATATAAATCAACAATAAGACTGATAATGACGTACACAGCGGAAACAAGAGCAGATACGACGAAAACACAAAGACTACTGGAAACAACAGAAATGAAAGTCTTACGAAAAATAACAAACCAAACTCTAAGAGACAGAGTAAGAAGTGAGGAAATACGAGCGAGATGTGGTATAGACGAAATAAATGCGTGGACCAAAAGAAGAAAAGTGGAATGGAATCAACACATCGAAAGAATGACAGAAAATAGAATAGTACGAATAGCAAGAGACAAATAGCCTAATGGAAGAAGATCATTGGGACGACCGAGGAAAAGATGGTCAGACAACGTCAATTAAGGCTAAAAACCGAAGTAAAACAGGCATTAAGCCTATTAGGAAGAAGAAGACCAAGGATTAGCACCAGCACTAAAGACTGAGACAATGAATCCAATAAGTTAAATAGTTAAGTAGGCTTGTTGACGGACAAAAATAGTTATCAGATCCCAACTGGACAGGTTGGGTAAATGGGTAAGACGTTCGTCGGATACAACTTTTTTTGTCGATTAGCAAGCCTATGCACACACCAACCGTGCGTCGAGCCCAACATTGTCGGTCACGATAGTTGTTTTGCTGGGTGGTTTTTTAGGGACGTGTGTAGGCCGCTTAATGCAACAAATAAATCTATGTCAGCATTAAATGTTTCTGTAAGTATAGACAGGAGTTATCTACTGTGCGTACCTGTAGGATGCTTTGATAGTGTTGTTATAAAAACTTATAAACAAGCAATTGGACCTCGTTAGTCCTAGAATTTAACCCAACATGACCGGAAGTAAAACCAGAAGTTGATATTTAAATTATTCGTGCAATTTTGCGTCGATTGATAAACGATTACAAATATTAATCACCTTTAATACCTTTTTTTAGGTTATAAGCTTTCATTCGACACCTCATTTGTCATTCTATCTGTTCTAATAATGGAGTAGTTGTGTTGACTGACAGACGGAGGCACAGGCAGACATGAATAATTCATTTTTTTTAATGTTGTAAAATGGGTGAAAACAAAGCACAAATACACAATAAAAAGAGCGTATGAATAAAAAATGAACTTTCAGAAACTAAAGAATACTATTAAATACATTATAGCGTATAAATCATTTTGGTCATTTTCAAAACAAAATACTTATTGATCTAGTTTGAACGATACAAAATATTACCAAAAATTTAATAAAATATTACAAATATACGAAAATCTGAGATTAAATTAGCAATTAACGCGGTTAAAGAAAGTTATTTGTTTTCAAGACTGGTTAAAACCTCCTAATTTAATTTCAATATCATTAATCTCCGTCAATCCTGATTAAGGCGGAAGGGTAAACTATAACAAAGGAGTTAAGTTTTATCATTAAGTGTTCTAAGGGTGAAAGTCTGCTGCCAAAAACTAGATCGACAGCCATTGACAACAGCGTTTCATTTAAAAAATTGTTTTTTTTTTCTAATATCGTAATGCATCGATAAGTAACTTCTACATTGTTCTTTGTTTAGTTATTAACCTAAAACAGAGTTATTTATGTTTTTTGTTATTTAATCAGTTTTTGTATTAGAAGAATCAGTTTAGCTCATTTAATATCTAAACAATTACTTATTGTAGAAATATACAGAAAATACTCGTTGAGAGACATGTTACGGGTCAGATTTATCCCTTTTTTTAATTAATTTTTGTCTTTCTTAGGGTCTAACAACAAACATACAATCGCTTTATTATGAGAAAGTCTACTAAAAAATGAATGCCATAATTTTTCCCTAAAAACGAAACTTAAAATTATTTTTTTGAAACTTTTTATTGAATAGTAAAATGACAACCTTTTGTTTGATCCGACGATACAGTAGAAAGGCTTTTTTACTGTTCTTTGATTAAAAAAGTTTGTACTCTATTATTCACAGAATAATATAGTTGCAGTTTTGATGCCGTCGGACTTTACACTGGCCAATAGGTCGAGCAGAGTAACTTTCACACTCTAGCTAGAAGTCCTTCGCAGTGAAGGCGCCCAATTTTTCAGTAATGATATATTTGGATTCAGTTCTTTGTACTAACTGCTAAGCTTAAGGTTATATCGAGACAATGCTAGATTCTATTTTTTTCTTGGGTCTTAATTATTGAACGATTATCCTTAGCATACCCTTAGCATATTGGTGATGTAGAGATGTGAATTGCGATATTTATGCATGCTTCATTGATTACCATAAAGCGTTCGATGCAGTAAAATACAACAAGTTAATGAAAATATTAAAAAATATTGGAATTAACAACTGTGCTCTAAGAATTATTAGCAATCTTTACTGGAATCAACGTGGACACAATTGCACAATCAACTAGAGATCAAAAAGAAATTTCCTACCTATTCGAAAACGGAGCCAAGGAAGTTGGTCTGGAGGTCAACGAGAACAAGACCAAGTACATGGTGGTTACGAAGAATTGAAGACCAAGGGTTAGACAAAACGTAACAATCAATGAATACAACTTTGAAGTCGTCAAAGAATTCAGGTACCTGGGAGCGGTCATAACATCTAAAAATAAATATGAAAAGGACGTGGCAGCCAGGATCATTGCAGGAAACATTGCATATTACTCAATAATGACCATATTTAAATTAAAAATACTCTCAATACCAGCAAAAATAAGAGTTTAAAAGACAATAATTTGTCCCGCAATAACGTATGGAAGCAAGACATGGACTCTGAACCAGCGGGAAACGACAAAATTACCGGTACTGGAAAGAAAGAGACTGCAGACTATCTATGGGCCTTGCAGAGAAGAGACAACAGGAAAATAGAGAAGAAGACACAATGATGAACTCCAGACAGTATATGGAGATGAAAACATACTACGCTACATTAAAGCAAACCGAATAAGATGGGCAGGCCACTAAGATCGAGTGACGATAGACTACTGAACGCCACAATCTGGGAAAGGCCCGATGGCAGAAGGTCAGTTGGTCGCCCAAGAGAGAGATGGAAGGACGCAGTAGCCAATGATCTGATCTACGCAAAATGGGAATACAGCAATGGGAAATAGCTGCTCAGGACCGACAACAATGGAGGCAAATAGTAAACGAGGCCAAGACTCACATAGAGTTGTAGAGCCAAATGATGATAGTGATGATTTACTGGAATCAAACACCGTCCATCCTTATAGATGCAGGGAAATCCTATGATATTTAAATCAAACGTGGGATCCGACAGGGATGTATACTAATACCCTTGCTGTTTAACATATTCTCTAAGGAAATCTTTCAATAAATAGTAAAGTATGTTGAAGCCGGAATTAAAATTAACGGAGAATGTATCAATAACATCAGATACGCGGATGATACGGTGGTATTCGTTGACTGTTATGAAGCCCTCTAGCAGTTAATAAATAGAATTACAGAAGTAAGTCAGAGATATGGATTTTTTCTGAACATTAAGAAAACAAATGTATGATGCTCTCTAAGAAAAAAGAGCAAATTGAAAGAATCAGTGTGAATGGTCAATGAGAATTGGGACTATTCCCTAGAAATAAAATGTAGAATAAGGAAAGCAATATCTGCATTTCAAAAATGGCTAAGATATTCAAATGCCAAAATTAGGTTACTATGGTTTTATATCTTTCGTATACTGTTCTACGGAGTTGAGTCGTCGATGGTTAATGGGGTGGTGCTCCATCTTGCTGAAAGTATATCATGTTCACTAGAACTTGTGGGTTTGCTGAATCAGGATATAAGTTTGATGAGATCAGGATATAAGTTTAAGTCAAAAATGAGATAATATGGAGAGATAATGGAGAAGTCCTAAATAATTATCGCCATTCAAATTGCTATCAATGAAAACTGGACCTATGCTATAATCTCCAACAATTCCTGTCCATACGTTAACCTTTCCAGTATATTCTGTATATTCATGTCACCCAGTGAGGTTTTTCTCTATAGCAATAGTGGCAATTCTGACGATTAGCATCCCGTGAAGTGTAACGGTAGACTCATAAGAAACCAAAATATGTCTAATAATTGGATCACATTTTTATATAACATTGCCATATTTTGTTCACAAAAATACGTTCTCATATCAAAGCTGTCTTTCATGAGTTCCTAAGTTGGTATCATGTTATAGGGATGGAATTTATTATATTATACTGTTCTAATAATTAATGAATGGCCAACATCAAACACTGTGGCTGTTTTTATGTAATTTGCGTAAAAATTTGCTAATTTATTTCATATCTTGATGCCCGGTTCACATTATTCCAGTTCCATTCCAGTTCAATATTCCAATCGCGTAGTAAAATGCCACTGGAGTAATAAAAACCTGCACAAGAGTGTACCTGTAATCAATTTATTCCAGTTGAGTGAAATGGCAGTCTATTTTTCATTCCAGTTAGGCTATTCCACAACCACTGGAATAGTGTAAAATGCCAATCTAGTACTTAATTACACGTTAAACCAGTCATAAAAGCACTGTCACTATAGTGTTGCTATAACACTATAACATATACATATAACGATCTTACAGCTTTTAAATGACTGGAATAATGTGGACGATATGATCCAATCCAGCACTGAACTTAATTAACTCGCTAGATTACTGGACTGGAATAATGTAAATCGGTCGTTAATGATTTTATCACACCTCTTTTTAATTCAACTGTCATTTTAAAAATCCATTTTTTAAAACTTTTTATGAAATAATTGAAAGAACTTATAAACCATTTTACACATCTAACAATAATTTATAATAATACTCTTTTGGGATATCATGTATAGAGAGAGCAACGAGGGGAAGTATGCAACAAATGCAACTTTTCTACAATTTAAGTTCTCACGAAGTATACATAAACAAGAGTTACAATTTATATGGCATTACATTGTTAAACCTAAAATTGTTTGGGTGTGCACAACTTTTGTGTGCAATGTTTTTCCTGCACGTAGTTGAGTTATACCATCATATAAAAGTTATTAAAGTAAGCTTCTTATCGTATTATTCTTATTTTCTTAACCGTCTTTTGGTTTTTAGGAATATATTAAATTTATTTATTTATTGGCGATTTCTTTTTTCTAATTACTCTCATTAACCGCAGGATTGTCCTCGCCCACAATGTAGCATCGAAACAAATGAATCGTTTATTTGAAAAACAACACTTCTCCAAAAATTAGTACTTTGGCAAATCAAAAAAAAAAAAAAACTGAACAGCTTCAATTTGTTTCAATCTTACTTTTACTACGATATTAATTAGAAGGAATTTGGATATCAAAATAATTGTACAAGTTGATTTATTATTTTTATTGATATTTTAAACAAAAATCGGTAGAAACTTATTGGTAAAGAAATCGGTAAAATATATTGAAAAATTAACATCTATAATATCAAAATTTTTTATTTTAAATCCTTAGTAAAAGGTATTTATTTTATTTAGCGTATGGCTACTTCACAGGTTCATATATATATACATATATATATATATATATATATATATATATATATATATATATATATATATATAATTACAAACAACAGTAAATACAAAAATATTATTCTATAAACAAACATCTAGATTATAAATATATTCGATTGACTCTTTTGTGGCAGCCAGGAAATCCGAAGGGTTGCCGTTATAGGATCTAATCGGGCATTCCTCTACCATGTGTTTTACTGTTTGCCTTTCGGCGCCGCTGTCGCAATTTGGTGATTGTATTTTTCCCCATCTAAAAAGTGAGTCGGAACATCTGCCACAGTTCGTCCTTATTCTATTGAGTGTGGTCCAAATTCGTTCCGGTTGGTTGAAGCCCTCAGGTTTGCTTGTAATACATGGCATGTTCCAGTTAGCTGGTGTAGCGTTATTCTCCCATTGTTCTCTCCACCGTTCAGTTACATTAAAGTTTTGATCTACTAGCCTTTTTGCTGTTTTAAGAGGCGGGTGTCTTGAACGGAGCCTATTTATGTCTCTGGCGGAAGTTCGGACATGGGAGCGGAGCTCAGGATCAGTATTAATTTTTGTAAATTCTCTGACAAGGGCATGTTCCCGGCGGATGGGTGGTGGAGCTATATGACTCAAAGCTGGTAACCAGTAAGTGGGCGTGGCCTTGATTGTGCCCGATATAGTTCGCATGGCTTGGTTGAGTTGGACATCAACACGGTGAGTATGTGTGAGTAAAAGGTATATAACAAAATACCCAAACGGGCTATATCACAAATACATTACAGAACGTTTTCGGAATGTAAACTCCATCATCAGTGTAACAAAATATACATGCTATAAGCCACTGAAATATATGGGTGAAAACCCTTTAAATGTTATTAATTTATAGATATGTTACATTATATGTTATTACAAACTAGGATGATTAAGTTACCATTGGAATTGGTAACATGGCAACGTATGGCTCTACATCGGTTACATGTAACCCATGTAGGGTAAGTAGATTTCTTTATATTTAATATTTAACCAATATACAGTGTTTTTTGGTAACATTTAATAATTACCTATTTGACTTAACCCAAAGCTACACACCACATTTTATTCTTCAATGCATTATTTCCATATGTAGTTATAATCTTTAATATAATTGAGTAAATTTGTTTAATAATAAGTGAGAAGCAAACTTTCTATATGCTTTTTGTCCATTTTTTCGAATTTTCAACCAAAGACGAGATCGTAAACAATATGTATAGAGCTATTATTTTATGCTACGAAAGACGTTCTAAATGCATTTTGTTGTCTGTAAATTAAATGAAAAAATACCTATGGACTTTCTATGTGCTGTATGTCCATCGACGATAGACTAAGACAAACAGAAAGGTGATCTGCAGAAACAAGTTCTGCTCTACATGATTTTCTTAATAAACCTGAATTTGGATCCGATATAAAACAGTTAAGACTATTCGCAGATGATCATGCGGAGCAGAATAAAAATGCACACATTATGCATATGCTTATGCTATGGCTGTACAGAGATGCCCCACAAAATATTAAGACTGGATTGTTTACGATATAAGAACTGCGTTAACTTTTTTAAAAAAATGAATTACTATTAAGAGATCACAAATCAACAACGATATTTTGCTTAAGTCGGAGCTGTTTTACAGAAATGATGATCTTAATTGCTGTAGAACTAAATTAAACTAAAAAAATTCCAGAGCCTCTCGAAACTATTAGTGGAAATGTCGGGGGCGAATTGAGTCAATAATCCTGAGCTAAATGGTTAAAATCAATTTTCTTTAATCCTGGTGAGCAAAATGACAATCAACTTAACCTTGGTACAACTGAGGATGAGGACGTTATCAAAGGAGCTGATTGCTGCAATTTCAATGATGATGACCATGGGGACTTTTATGACATGTAAAATGCCAATATTGTTGAATTTATTTTTAAACAATATTTTGTATTTAAAAATAAAATACTATTTTTATAAAGCTACTTTAGTATTTTTACATCGTTACAACCAAAAGTCCGTAATACCGCTTTGTGTAGACAATCAAAATGCGTTTTGTGCCAGTATGACAAGTTTTTTAGGATATTATCAATACTAGATTTTTAGTTTATAGGTATATTTTAATGATTTTTTATCCACATTTTAGGTATATCAGTTTTTCGTTTAATTTTTTGCCAAACGCATAGTAGTTTTCTCTATTTGTTAAAATTTCAAAAAATGGACAAAATGCATTTAGAAAATCTGTCCTCAAGTAAATTTATTTTATCCTGACCAATTTGCTATTTTCTATTTAATATTGTCTTAAAATTCGTAATTGTTTTTAATATGACAAGGAAAGTTGCTAACACAAGATTTATTATTATAGTTTTTTGGCTTTACTATTTTTTTCTTATCCACCTTTTGGTGAGACATATCGAAACCACATGGGGAGAACTTCCTGAACCTCGTTACTTTCCACAACATATGGACGATCATGCGATAACAACTGTAATTGCTATTCTGAACTCAATGGTCACCTGAAGATACATACATGCAAGTATCTAGATTCAGCTACATCGGAAATCAACAACTACATTTTACAATCCTGACCAACTACTTGAAAATAACAATATTTGCCATAAGTATCATTTCAAAATCTTGTTTTAAAGCTGTAGGCACAATTTTATCAGTTTTTTAATTAAATATTAAAATTTATTGTGTAAAGTTAAATGCACATTATTTTTGAAATCTAGAAGTTTTATTATATTCCTGATAAATAGATCTCCTCCCACAGAAGTTACCAAAAGGGCTCACTTAAACGTTTTTGGAATTTTTTAATTTATGTTTTAAAGAAACCAGAAAATTGTAAACAAATTAGTTTATATTTTAAATTCTTTGCGTGGGAATGATTAACTGTCCAATAAAACGAAGGATTATTCCATGGTGTGGTCTGGTTACGATTTTTTTCAACTGTTGTGTATTTTTAGATAATCGGTCATTAATGTATAATATATTATATATTCCCTAGTATATAAAAATATTATATATTTAAATTCCAAATAATAGTAAATATTTCACCACAAGTCGGTAATAGATGTTTATAAATCGTGAAAATAGTTCCAATATTCGCAACAGAAAAATTGCAGTATTGATGAAAAATGAATGAGAGCGCCTAGCATTAAATAAACATTAGCGTTAGAAGATCAAACATGTCTTTAGAAAATTGTAAACAAACATTCGTAAGAGAAGTACACCTGCGAGCGAGTTATTTTGATTCGTAACTTTTGATTGAAGCATTCTACAAAATATTTACAAAATTAGATCTTTAAATAGATATTTTTAAATTATAATTGATGCTAATAAGTGAGATTTGTATACAACTTACATTCATAATTTAAATTGTTTAATACAGTCAAAGGTTAAAAAGTATTAAACAAATAATATTCAATCTTTTGCTGTATCTATTCCTAAAGTGGCCCATACACGTTCAATATTATTGTGGAATAGTATGATGGTGGCCCCTAGACGATCAATACCATTGTACAATGTTTTAGTTTGTGCAAAAGATTGTTCCGTATAAAGTCGATATTGAAGGTTGTGCAATATATTGCAATATATATAATCGCGAGTACAGTCGTACAACCACATTGTTCAAACAGTTCCTGCCAGAATTTTATGAAGTTAATATGTAAATAAGAGAGAATAAAAGGGAAAAATCCCAGTACTTGGCTGTATACCATAATCTAGAAAACTTACCAAATATTTAAAAATTGAAAAAGAAAGAAAGGGAAAGGGAATATGCGTGATAATTGTTGTGGAAGATAGTCTTAAAAAATAAAAATGGCTCACGGAAAATTAGAAAATGGGCCAAACAGTTGTTTATTGATATGAAGACGTATACCCACGAAAAACTACCGACCAATTGAGAAGTGCTTGCATTGAGTACACTCAGACCAGTCGGCTTGGCTAAGAACAATCCACAGATTTTGCTTTGTATTCAACCAACGGCTATTATATCCGTATAATACATGAAAATAAATAAGCAACCGCCATAATGGAAAGGGCGAAAACTGCCGAATGTTCCTGTGTCGTTGTCTATATGTCTATTTTTAGTAGTATTTTATGGCCGACGCAGCATGGCCGACGAACTTATAATAAAAAAAATGCGAAACTATGGAACACTTATGTAATACTAAATCGCACCCTCAGTAATATGAGTAATATGAGGGATCAACTCAAAATTTTGGTAAACTGAGATTTTAAATGCTAAGGGCACAAAATGAATTTTTCTACCGGTTAGCGCTGACAGAGAGAGAGAGAGAGAGAGAGAGAAATACGACATTATTTGCTCGGTAACTATATCTCTTTTACTCTCCCCGCCAACCTATTGTTTTACTGCTATCACTGCTATCAGTAACATGTCCATAGTCGTCAAAGGTGGACAGTTCAAACATCGTGCGATTTGCATTTGTACCCCGTAATAAATAATTGAGTATAATTCATAATAGATCGCTATATTGCCAAAAAGTAGAGATATTATACGTAATCATATCTTATTCGTTCATTATAGTAATTACATTGTTTTATTGTTGATGGCGTACTTAAGTAATTGGCCCTTATTTTTATGAAAATTTTATTTTTTTTTTAAATTGAGCTGATTAAATTAACGGAAAAATAATTGAGTTTTAGAAAACTATAAATATTTAAAGCAGTGTTTACAACATAGATGCAATGTATTGTTTGTGGTGTAAAATTTGTAAGTTTTATTGCTGTATCGATACGGAATAGTCAGTTTTCAAGAAGTTTATTAAGTAGGTACACTATTTTAGATAGAATTATCAATTTAATATTTTGTTAAATTATGTTATTTTGCAGAAAAATGGAATCCCTGGACACAAAGAATAATAAACCTGTTGAAACCAACAAATCACCTTAGATTGGAGTGTAACAATAAAGATGATCTATCTTTTGCAACTAAAAAGATAACTAATTTAAATAATAATAATGCAATTTATGGGTATTTTTATGATTGGTTTAAATTTTTTTATTTTTCAAATTTTATTTATATATATTAGATTAATTTTTAGATTAATTCTAATGAAAAAAAAAAAAGAGAATAAGCAGTTGGAGTCTGCTAGTTCAGATAAAAATACAACTGGTTTCACCCAGCAACAAAAAACTTAGTTTGATAGTTGTCATGAGAAAAGTCCATCATCACAAAAAATGGTGCTGCCCCTATAGGAAGTGAAGATTTAATAGAAAGTAGAAATATCATGTCTACTCCTCAGAAATCCATCACTCGCCGTTGTTCGTCTACCTCAAGCTCTTCGTCCAGCTATAGTAGCTCACGCAGTTCGAGTTCTAGCAGTAACGCAAGTACTACTTCATCTAGTACAAGCTTATGTGACAATCATGACACAGCTCGACCAATTGTAGATAAAAACATCGACCTACAGCCAGGTACAGGTAATGTTTCTTCACCACCCATATTGACACCGATTTGTGTCGAGTTCGTTCTCATTAGTGGATAGACAATTGCAAAGAATGTATGTTGTGTCTAATAGCACACAGATTGCACCTAGGTTCAGGTATACAAATGCCGAGAACCCACTTAAACCAAACCATGTACTCCATTTTTTCGTAGACAACGAAAGAGTTAGGGTATGCAAAAGCATTTTTAATAATACTCTTGATATCATAAGCCAGTCATAAGGAACATCCTAGTTATAAAACTGTAAGTGATGAGCTTATAAATGACCAACTTCTTCAACTCCATACCCCGCGTTGAGTCACAATATCTAAAAGTATCTACTTCTAGAGAGTACATTAGCAGTAGTAAAAGTATTGCAGAGCTCTTTGAGGATTTTGAAGTATTGCAAGAGGAAAGGTCTGCCCGGCTGGACTATATCATAGCAGTTCCAAAATTCTACTGAACCACTAAAACAGAATCTTAGGAATCAATATCATACGCATTTGGAAGAAAAGAAGTTACACAGGGAGAAAAAAAGAATGGCAGAAAGTACATTGATGAGTGTAATATTTGTGTATGTTATGATGTACAAACCATTATGCAAAGTTCTAACGGTGAAACATCGGCATTCTATTACAAATTTAAATTAAATAGTTACAGTTTTACTATGACGGAATTAAAAAAAAATTCACGAAAATAATGTGTCAACAATGGACATTTCTAAAAGCTATGAAAATTACATTGTTGTTTTTGAGACGAAACACAAGCGAAAAGAGGCGCTACCGAGATAGGGAGCTGTGTTTTCTATTATTTACAGATCATGTCTGATGAAGCTGGTGACTGGGAAGTAAATATAACATTTTTTTCTGATAACTGTTGTGAGTAAAACAAGAATAAATATCTCACTTGCTTATACTTATATGCTGTTACCAATTTGAAAAATTTGTCGTCGATAACTCACAAATTTCTCATAAAGGAGCATAGTCAGAAGAAAGCTAATTATGTACATATTTTGATACAAAAGCAGCTGGCAGTTGGCATGTTGGTTTAATTGTGACACGATTAAAGTAATATTATTATGTTTAACTGTTGATTGGAATTTTTTTTAGATTATTGTTACATTTGCACTGATTAATAAAGTATTACTATTATTTTACCTGATATTTTATTAATAAAACAGAAACAATAAATTCAGACCTCGGTTGGGATTGGTGATATAGATCAGCATTTACGATTAAAAATTAAACGGCGACAGAGACATTAATAATATAAGGGATCAAACTTAAACAGTTCCTTATTTCTGTTATGGTTTTTTGTTCTCTATGAGACTAACTCGAAAGTATTTTTTTTCATTACTTGTAATTAATGGAATTTCAAGTATCCATGGAATGAATATTTATATTATTATTTTTTCTCAGTGCTATTTTTAACGCAATCATCAAATAACAAATCTGAAAAATTTCATATTAATAACATAAATAATAAGCATGTTATATCAAAAATAGCATCACAAATTTACTTTTTTGAATTGTGCCTATATATTACTGAGGGTGCGAATGATCCACAACATAGGTACTAATATGACAGCAACCGAAAAGAAAACGCTTACAGTACTTCATATTTTATTACCGTTTTTATATTTTTTTTATTCATAGAATTTAAAAACTTCGTTTGGGAAAATTTTTTTTATAAAATTTAAATAATCTATTTTATAACTCAGATTATTTATCTTTTGCGAGTAGCTACGATTAATTACGTTTCAGGTTCAATTTACTTACTGGAATATGTTTCTCTGGGAGTTGTTGAGTGAATACGACATTTCAATTACTTTCCCATAAAACTACATCTATTGTGAAATGTTTTCATTGCACTTAATATTAAAGAAGCAATTTATTTTCTTACAATTTCGTTTTACAAGTTTCTACACAAAGGAAAAGGAGCTGATGCAAATCCGTTTCGTTTGCGTATTCTTACATTGATAAGCTAAATAAACTCAGTGACACAGAGTGGATAATCGCTTTGAGAAAACGTTTGAGTAAAAGCTTAGAAAAGTTTCGGATACTTGATAACAATTTATTTATTACCAAAAGTTTTTTATTTACTTTTTTTTTGTAAAGATATTACAGATATTTAAAAATAGAACATAAAAATAATTTAATAACAAATAATATTCACTAGTCAAGATTTATTATGTTAAATTTTGGTAACTTAACTGGAAGAGCCAGTACAGCTGTTTTTTCGCAGATTGATGATTCAGAACATCTCCGCAGTTCCGTATTTTCAAGGATATTAGTATTTTGCGGACATTCGTGCCGATAATATGAAGAGACTAGTTGGTCAAGTAAATCCGTAAGGAAGAAGAAGTCGATAACAATCGCCAACTCGATGGACAACGTATTTAAAACCATATTATTCACAAACTTCTCTAAAGTCCCTAGAAGACCGGAATATAAAAGAGTTGTATAAAAAACGCTTATAAGAAGAATTTTAGACAAATGCAGTAAATGAGACTATTGAACACGATATATCGGTAAAAAAATAACGGTATTCAAGGACGTGCATTGAATTGGTCAACATTTTATTCAACCGCACGTCGACAATACGTCAGCTTTACCAAGAAATGATTGGTATTTAGATTATGACAAAATATCTAGTAAATAAAATCTTGCTTGAAGAGTTGAGCGCCAATTATTTTTAAAATAAAAATAGTAAAATGAAAGGGACAAGTTAATAAATGAATAAAATCGAGAGAAATTACAATAAAAAAATTATTCAGAGACAAATAATGAACATTTGACATTTGTAACGGTACTATATGCTGTAAGGTCATATTGTAAAGATTATTTTGCCTACCACATAGGGTATTATTATAGGGGGTTAAAAATTGGGGACAGAAATTATGGGGCTAGAGATAGGGCAAGCAAAACAAACCCAAACTTTGGCGAACGGCCACTCAGGCTTTATTTGGAGAACTGGGTCATGGATAAGTGAACGACAAGGGGACTGAAATGGGGTAACTACCAAAATGAAACAAAGGGGTACTTACATAAGTCTCCTGGTCAAACAAAACACAAGAAGGTTCCCAAGCTATTTAAAATAACGACGCCGCTTTAAAGAATCTTTCTGTTGGATGAAAGAAAAGGTTATTCCTTCCCAAAAACATAAAAGAGGTTAGAAACGTTTTTTAGGTTCAGGGAAAAAAATTACACATCTATTGTTGTCTCACCACAGACAGTTACAAATATAAATGGTAATACAAAAAAATACTATATAAATAGTTACAAAGATAAATACCAAAATAACAAAGAAAAACACTTACTGTGACCTATCCGTTTACAAACTGTAGAAATTGGGGATACTACAAGAATTTACAATTGTTACTGGGTGATAATTTGTAGCAAAAATAAATTATTACAAATAAAAAAATATCTTTTTAAGTGAAACTATGCATAGAGGTTAACCTTTAAAAAAAACAAAAACAAAATCTCAAATATGATTAGATATTTACCAAATGTTAAAAATGCTAACTGTCATATGTCAATACTAAATCTTAAAACTGAGAACAATTAATATAACAGCTAAGCCACATCTACAATTTTAATTATTACAATTTCTTAAATTGTTATGAAAACAATTATTATTAGAAAATGTTTATTTTTCCTTTAAATATCAAACACAAAAGTTACCTGGATTTCACAAAAATTTCTGGGGTTAGGAACTGGACTTACACTCTCTGCTACACGAACAAATTCATCTCCAAACTGCGAAAAATGTTCTGAAACGGCTTCTTAGGACAAATAAAATTGAAGCTGAAAGTTGGCACGGGACTTCGAAAACTTCGAAAATCTGCTTCTTTAAAAAACTGGAACCATGGGTATTTTTCAAATTTGTTGTAAATGCCGCAAATCTCTTGACAAATTACATTGAGTATAATTCACTTTTTTAACCAATTTGCCGGTTTTCTTAAACTGCAGACGCAGCCAGGTGTTCTCAATGACCAATAATTCCAACCTTATTAACTGCACATAAATGTTTCCATGAAAAAAAGGCGAGAAATGAAAATCCAATACGTATTTGAAGCTAAATTCGGACTACAACGAAACCAACTGCTCTCAACTTAGAATACTTTCTCAGCGATCTAAATGGATGTTTATTTGAAGCGCAATATTTAGCGGAAACGATCAAAGGAAATAACGAAAGGATATGCATCTGATAAACAAACTTTAAAAATGTGTTTATTATCAACTCGTCGACGCAAAAAGGATTGAAAAAATATTTCGGTGTTTTAACATATACAAGGGTATTTCAATATATACTAAAGAATTTAAAAATGCTACAATACCCCCACGTAAGAGCGAAAACTGGACACATAGGAAAAGTTTTCATTTAGAGCAAACAACATTCATGTTGAAACAACAGTAGCATTTTTTAGCTATTGTAACAGTGCTGCACGACTTAAGTGAATCAAAAGAAACAAAACAAACAAACAAAAATCATAACCAAAAACTACTTCTCATAACTGTCTATGGTACTAACATATTTACATTCAAAATAAAACTAGATGCTCGATTTGATGAATCGGCACCAGGTACAGTTCGATGGCTATTAAGCACAACGACCAATGGCAGATTTCTACAAAAATGGCTCTAGCCTAACCAAAAATGTGGAACAGACCAGTGTTGAAGTTTCTGAGAGCGAAAAGAAGGGTGCTCCCAGCTCAACAAACGCAGATGGTTAACAAAACAGCTTTAAGCAAGCTTAGCTATGATTATCCACTAGATAAATAACCAAAATAGCATCAAACAATAACAAAGTTGACTATGATAGTCAAACTACTTGTTGAAAATCGAACTACACAAACAGAAGAAAGATAGGATGGCCAATAGTTCCATAGGAATATCCTCCGAGATCAATCAAAGCAAAAAATTTCCAAGTCAGGAAACTCCCAAAAGGACAAAAAAAGAAAATAAATCCAAAACGTTAATACACAATCTTGGAAAAGAAGAAGGAAAAGGGTTACATGGCATACAATCCACAATCGATACACAAACAGTTCAGTCTCAAACTCTATCTATCTATCTATACAGCCCTTGCTGTCCAATTTTGGACATGAACCTCCTCTTCCTTCTTCCACGTCTCTCTATTGTAGGCAACTTGTATCCACAAACTAATATTTCTAAAAGAAACAAAAAAATCATTATAGTCTTCCAAAAAAAAAAGAAAGTTACTACTGTCCTCCAAAGGAACAGAAACATCACTACAATATCTCAAAGGGGAAACAATTATTATAGTTTGTCTTTAATAATCTAACTTCCAACTTGGTACACAAATTTCAAACTTCATGGCAGGAAAAGTAAAGAAGAAGAGTAGATATACACAAGGCAAAAACTAATGTTTATCTTCCTTAAAAGCTCAACAGGTCACCTGGCGGACGAATCCAAAACTCATCGCCCTAGTCGTTCCTCTCGTGACAACTAATAAGGTCAAAGACATAGTTTGGGAAGTAAATTAAAGGGCACTATCAAGAAATAAACCCTATCATTTCACGGATGATTATTGAATCCAACATATTCGTCACACAAATCACAAAGAAATGTTTATCATTCTTCAGCTAAACTCGAACAGGGTCACAACAATATAAGACTTTGAATTCTTAGTGGGTCATTCAACGGTAGTACTAGAACTATTTCAGCTGTTTAACGAACGTGGTCTCAAAGTCGACATATACAACATTTTCCCGCATATTTCAGCATATCACAACGTCACAATGGACAATGCATGTATTTTTACCTCCGCTCTTATCAAATCATGAACTTCACATTACAAACACCACAACACAAAGGAAAGCTACTGGGACTTAGCCAGTAGTCTTACATCAAAACATAGAAAGGCCTAACCCTTCTATTTGGTCTAATAAACTATATTAAGACCACAACAATGTCGAACTCACAAAACGGAATGCTGCTACACAGTCTTAAAACAACAGATATATTTAAGGATACAAAAATTCAAGTCATGTGCCTGTACGTCCTACATAATATTTCAAAAACAAACAATACTCAAACCACAAACTAATATATTCCAGTACCATTAAAATATCTCCACTACAACATCTGACCACACAAAGACACCTTAACATATATCCTAAACAAATCGACCTTAGCCATGGACAAACGAAGTCTTATCATTATTTCCTTCTACTTATAACACAAAAGAACCAGGGAAACACACGGACAGCAAAATACAGAAAACATTTTCTTTTTCGGGAATTAAAATTTTTTTTCACACATCACCTGTACCAAAACTTTCATCATAGTACCCGTGGTATGATGTAATAACCTTTTACAAATCTCCTATATTTGTCTGACCAATCGTATATACAATAGCTTACTTGACAAAAAAAACACGAATCCATTGATTTCAGAACGATACAAGACATTTAAAACATTCAAAATTAAAAAGAAATAAAATGTTATAATCTCTACGAAAAAATTAGACCTATATTTTCGTAAGGAATTGGATCGTCTAAATTTCTTTAAAAATGTGTTTATTATCAACTCGTCGGCGCAAAAAGGATTGAAAGAAGATCTCGGTGTTGTAACATATACGAGGGGATTTCAATATATACCAAAGAATTTAAAAATGCTACAATATTAAAACAGAATAATAAAAATATTAAAAGCAAAATATGCAAATGAATACTAAATACTTTTCCTTAACACCTATGTATGGATAAATGTATTAAGGAGTAAATGGAAACGTTATAGGACCTTAAATTTCTATTGCATATAACCTTTATTCTAATAAGCGCGTTCGAGCTTACATTCTAAGATGGTAAAGATAGAGACGACAGGAATGAAACCAGCATGTTACACAAATGGATACTGAAAGACTAGTCCAAATAGCAAGAGATTAAAGACCAACAGGTACCAGATCACTAGAAAGACCCTTTAACAATATCAGGATTATTGAAAGTTAACATCACAAATGAGATTATAGCCATAAAATCAAACAAAAACATGGTTAAGACCTAATATAAGAAGACGGAGTTTATCAATCTAGTGCGTGTAACCCAAAATAGAGATCAAATTTAGAAAAACCTTGAAAACGGCAATATAATAGCTAATAAAACTTCAAAATTAATAATTACTACACATCTCAAAAGCTAAAAAGATTGGAAAGAAGTACCTACATATATCAGATATTCAAAATGCTGTTAAAGTATCAGAGCAAGTGTATTCTTCAAATGTCTCACACTAAATATTGCACTTAATCCTAAAATATTTTGTATATTCTAGAAATATGCAAAAATTGTATTTTCCGGTTAAATTTACGTTAGTACACAACTTGTGTTTCTCACACAACTTCTATGTCACAAGAGAGAAACTAAGTTCCGTAAGAGAAGCTAACTGTTGTACTTCCGAACAGAGATACTGTAAGCTACTTACCTATATTCAGCTGAGGACAAGTACATTTAACCCTGTTTCGGCTAATTAGTAATGACGGTAACTCACACAAGTGGCTTGCTGATTTAACGGGTCTTTTCGAGCGTAAAAGCAGTTACACGAGCCTTACTACTACAAAAGCAAGATCTGGTCTGGAGTATAAAGAGGAACAACAACAAAATTATTCTGTTTCGAAGTATTCGAATTTGAAGTGGAATTTGGAGTCAGTGTCGAGAGTATTTAAATTTACCTCTGAGTTAAGATAAAATATGTATTTTTTTGGAACGGGAAGATATTATTCTTATTTATAAAATTCCGGACTTGACAAAAACAAACCATACTTGGAAAAGTAATAGGAATGATTAGGACATACATTTATTTGTAAAAAATAAGGAAAAATGATATTACTGAATTTATACAAAGAAAATACAAATACAAAAAAAAACCAAAAAAAATAGTAAAAGAACTTCCAAATCTTGCTTAAATGTAATATTTATTGTAAGCCACCAAAAAAACCGGAATATATATAAATATATATATATATATATATATATATATATATATATATATATATATATATATATATATAAACACATATATCTAACTCACAAAATTACTCTCAAGATCTTAGAGAACTTACTTAGAGACTTACAAAATTCCAAAAAACTCTATGATAGAGTTCCTTGGGAGATTTTGTGGTGGGCACTTAATAAGAAAGTCCCAGGTGAATATGTAAAGATTGTGGGAGACATGTATAAGGGAGTAAAAACTAGTGTTAGGAAAGATGTGGAAAAGACTGATAAATTACATGTGAAAGTAGGATTGCACTAAGGCTCGCTACTTAGTTCTTATTTATTGTCATTAGTTCTGGATCAAATAACAGCGAAACTTCAGGGTAATATTCCATGGTGTTTAATGTCTGCTGATGATATGATGTAGTGTTAGTAGGAAATAGTAAAAGAGAACAAAAACTGGAACAGTGGAGACAAGCTCTTGAGGAAAAAGGTTTAGAACTTAGTAGAACAAAAACAGAGTATCTGGAATGTCCATTTAAATCTAGAGTTGATACAAATAGAAGGATATATTTGAATAGTAAAATGATCGTGAAAAGTAATAGTTTTAAGTACGTAGGATCGGTGTTACAGAGTAATGGGGGAATGGATGTGGATACATGGAGTAGAATTAAGATTGGATGGATGAAGTGGAAGAAATCGAGGGGTGTGTCATGTGAGAGAAAAAATCCAATGAAGCTGAAGGAAAAATTCTATATAACAGCCATAAAACCAGCTATGATGTACGAAACTGAATGTTGCACAATTAAAAACAAAGGGGAACAACGAATGCATGTAGCGGAAATGATAATGCTTAGATAAATTAGTGGAGTGACAAAAAAGGATGGTTTGAGAAGATTAAGACGGTTTGCTCATGTTCAACGTAAAGATGTTAATCACCCAATACGAAGAATTGCTGATCTGCGCGTTCCTGAAAGTAGTAAGATAGGAAGACCAAAAAAGGCCTCGGGGAGACGCTTGGGCAGGACATGTCGGTAAAGGGTATTAAAATTAATATCACCCAAAATAGAAACTTACAGAAAAATGTAATGATGATACACATATATCTAATTATATGTATCTTATACATGTAATAAAGCGTTTAAGCGAGTGAAAACAGAATACAAGTGATATAATAAAAACGGCAATATATACAGTGTGAGTCAAGAGGAACTAAACATACTCCTATTTCGTACGGAGCCTCCTATTTGGAATAGCAAATAACTGTTAAACTGCTGTGTTCGTGTCAGTGTCTGCTCCCGTTGTTTAATAATATAAAGGTAAATTGTGAATTTTTGACTTTGTGAACACTGGAACAACTGTTGGAAAAGAAAAAAGCAAAAAATAGAGATATACATTTGGAATTTATGGACCTGTGAAAGGCGTATGACTCTGTACCAAGGTCAGAACTATGGGAGACAATGTACAAATTAGAAATACAGACGGAACTCATAGAAGCTACAAAAGCTCTGTATAAAGAAAATAAAGTGCCCATTAAAATGGAAACAAGAATCATAGAAGACTTCACCACAACAAAATGGCTCCTGCAGGGTTGTTCCACATCTCCAACCCTATTTAAAATATACTTAGAGAAAGCCTTGACTACATTGAAAAGAAAATGCGAAGGCATGGGAGTACCGGTACGGAACAAATACCTATATACGTTAAGCTTTGCAGACGATCAAGTAGTGATTGCACAAGACAAAGACGACCTCATCTACATGATGAAGAAACTACAAGAAGAATATACCAAGGCTGACCTAGATATTAAATTCGCGAAAGAGTACCTATCTACAAGTGAAGAAGACATAGAAGATCTACAGATTGATGACAACGTAACAATCAGAGGAAAGGATAAATTCATATACTTGGGGTTTATAATCACGAACAAGGCAACAACAGAGGAAGAAATTACACAAAGATTAGGACAAACAAGAACAGCAATCCGACAACTTAACTCAGTATGGTGAGATAGACACCTAAATATGAAAATCAAAACACAGATTTATAAAACATTAGTGCGAAGTATTATGACATATGGGGCTGAAAATTAGATCATAAAC
Source organism: Diabrotica undecimpunctata (assembly GCF_040954645.1). Classification (NCBI taxonomy): domain Eukaryota; kingdom Metazoa; phylum Arthropoda; class Insecta; order Coleoptera; family Chrysomelidae; genus Diabrotica; species Diabrotica undecimpunctata. Next base: position 146,882,670 of record NC_092805.1, on the reverse strand, counting down.
AAGAAAAACAGCAGTAAGATAGTAGCAACAGAGATGGAATGCCTGCGAAGATGCTGCAGAGTAACAAGAATCAATAGGAGAAGTAATGACGAAATAAAGCAAAGAACACAAATAGAAACAGACATACTAACATATATAGAACAAAAAAGACTAAAGTGGTATGGACATGTAAGAAGAACAAGCGGCATCAGATGGATAAAGAGAATAACCGAATGGAGCCTAATAGGAAGGAGGAAAAGAGGACGACCCCGAAAATCCTGGAGGAACAAAGTAGACGACGCCATGAGTAAGAGAGGCCTAAACGATGGAAAATGGGACAACAGAGAGAGATGGAGATGGTTGAACGAGGAAAGACAGTCTGCTGTAAATTTTGGCAAATGTTCTATAAAGAACTGTTTCGTCTGTCTTTGTCCCGGTAAATTCCTCCGCCATTTCAGAGATTAAAAATTAATTAAGAGAAATTTATTTGTTTTCCAAAATTAAGCCTAAGGCAAATTAAAGTTTGACAAACATAATTTTTAATAATTATATATATATATATATATATATATATATATATATATATATATTGTTGTGATTTGCTTAAACTGTATGTTTATATTATTTATTTTTTTAACAAATTAATATGATATCTCAGGGCTCTTTTACTTATTAAAAGCAAAACGTGGCTTCAAAATATTTTTTGCTAGTTGCCTTTGAGGAAAAAAGGATAGACAATAGGAAAATAAAATTACAGCACAATTATGATTTACTAAGCAAATGTTATATTAAAAAAAAACCAATCAAATATTAAAAGTAAACATTTTGAATAAACATAAATATACCATATACAATGATTAGAATAAAAATCTCAAACATCCATCAAATCATACATCCACAATTATCAATACAAATTAATTAAGCTTATATGCAAATCTAAAATTTCTCAATTTTAGTGACTCCCGATAAATTATCATGTATTATAATTCTCAATAAAACGAACAAAAAACGAATAACTTTAATTTAAGTAGGTGGTCGTGATTGAAAGTCTCTGTTTCTAAAAATGACGAAACTAACCTTTTGTTCCCAAAATTGATGACTTCACCTCTCTCTCCTTTGATTGTGTCTTGTCCACCTTGCTCGTACCTTTCAGTTTCTCCAGAATACTCCTGCTAAACTCCTCTGCTCCAAATCTTTACTACATGAATAAACTCTTCCTCTCCAGACACAAGGATATCTCAACTAATCGACTTGGTCCAGTATAAAACTATACATCTGTTTAATACTTACAGCATGTCAGTTATTTCTTCTGTCTGCCAACAACAGTTGGAACTCTTTCTACCAAACACAAATACAACTTTTCACAATCTAGACTTTTTTTAAAAACTTGGCTAATTAGCAACGTCGTCTCTACAAAAAAACTATAGTATACTCGCCCGATATTCAATATTGATATTCACAATCCTTCCTCTCTCTTGCAATACTCTATCCAAAATCCTTCCATCTCCCTCCTCTTTTTCCTTGAACCAATCAGAACCAATCATACTGAGAAATAATAAGTACCAATATGCCCAACTTATAGTGAAAGGAAAAATCGAGGGAAAGAGAGGCCGAGGAAGGAAAAGACTATCGTGGCTCAGAAACATCCGACAATGGACAGGGCTAAATTTTGAACAGCTAATAAGAACAGCTTAAGATAGAGAAGAGTTTAAAATTGTAGTAGCCAACCTCCATTGAGGAGAGGGCACTTTAAGAAGAAGAAGAATCAGAACGTATCTTCATCCAAACAAATTTTACTTTCTTCAAAGAAAAAAACTAACTTTCTCCTATCCAATAATCCGTCGGTCATCTAATAAACATTTTCAATTTCTAAAGAAAAAAGGATAATTACCTCTCACAAAACTATTTACAAACCTACCCCATTGTATATTTCTTGGTAATTCATACAATAGAAAGTTTAAGGTAGAACTGTTTACAAAAATGTCTATTTAAAACTAAACCGTTAAAAAAACCAATATATTGAACGTATAAAATTCACTTTCCGAAAAAAACCACTTTCTAAAACTAATGCTAAACAGTATAATATACAGGGTGTTTGCGATTTCTGTTGGTCGGTGATTTGATTTTTGTCTTGATTGATTTTTATTATTTCCTGTACAATATTAATTATTAATAAATACATTATGTGTAAAAAAGAAACAACATTTAAAGCTTCTGGTTATAAAAATTACAGGCAACAAGTAATAATGGCCAGAAAATTGACAATGGTAAAATTAATGAATTGTCACTGTCAAAACACCTCACACACAAGTATGTCTAACATAAAAACAAAAAGAAGAACTTAATGTTTTGACAGTCGCGTAACAAAATGAGAATATGAGAATATAAATAGGTTAATTTTTAATTATAAGAAATAGAAATACTATTAAAGAAAAACAAAAAATAGTTTTTCTTTACATATGTGTAAAATGTCAAACACAACATGCTGTCACCCTGTATATATAAACGACACAATAATCTCATTAATGTTTTCAAAAGTCGCATTTATTGAAATATAATTGTAATAATTCTAATCTATCCATGCCGGATATTAACTTAAACTTCCTACATAACTTTAGACAGTTTCCTAATATCATTTATATCCGTCATCTCGTGCAAGGTAATAATTTCCTGCAGCAGCTGCTCTCGTATCATTGTTCATTTTAACAATAGAGTTGGAATAATAATTCATATGAGATTAAAACAACGATACTTTCATTATAGTATTACTGTTACTCAAAGTGAATTTAATTCTGTACCAAAATTTACATACTTTGTAAACTGAAAGCTGGAAGAGTTAATTTTCATATTATCTACTTTGTCGGATACAAAAATGTTAAAATCTCGTTATTTTATTATATTCTTGATTATTTTTCATCATGGTTATCATTCAAGAAGGTAGCTACGATACTATAATGGCATTACAGCAGCTCATAAAAGAAAAATATCTCTTCCCAATGATTGAAATATTGGATTACTTTGCACCATACACAAAAAAAGGAGAGACATTTGGATACTCTAACAACAGACGAATTACAAATTAAAAAAAAACACTGGAATATGGCATAAATACTTATTACATATTTATAGATTATAAAGCAGCCTACGACTCTGTGAATAGAAGAAGAATCTAGAATAGAAAACTAACTCTTGAAAAATTTTAATGTAGAGTACTAATTCATGGGAACTGTCTTAACTTTTTAAAACAAATAACAAGCTGCGCCAGAGCTTATAGTATATAACAACCATTTGTTCAATATATAATAATTCAGTGCAAATCCTTGCCTATGCTGATGATATCAATATTGTTGGGAGAATGGAAAACGATGTACGAGAGGCACAAGTAGCACCAAGAGAATCAGCTACAAAAATGGGTTTAATAGTAAACACTAACGAAACGAAGTATATGAAAACAAGCAAGCAACCACAAATCCTACGACCACTTCTTATCGAAAACGACCTAATCGAAGCAGTGAATGAATTTGCATACCTGAAAGCGCTCCTTAACACTAAAAATAATACTACCACAGAGATAAACCGCTCAGTTTCCTCCTTAAATTCATAATTATATCAAGAAATACAAAAATAAAACTCTACAAAACAATAAAACACCTAGTCCTAACATATGGTTCAGAGACCTGCACTCTAAGAAAAAGTAATGAAAACATGTTAGGATGTTTCGAAAAAAAAAAGTACTAAGGCGAATCTATGGAGCAGTGAAATACAATGGAGTGTGGAGAAGACGATACAACTTCGAACTTTATAGAATATACCAGGAACCAGATATCGTAAAACATATTAAGATAAAACGTCTGAAGTGGATAGAACATGTTATAAGATTATAACAAATGACCCAGCTAGAAAAACGCTCCTTGATAGACTCATTGGTAAGAGAAAAAGAGGAAGACGCAGAACAAGGTTCCTTGATAACATTGATGAAGACATAAGAAATATGAGAATACGTGCTTGGTGAAGGCGATAGATAGGGTCGATTGGAGAAAAAATCTTAAGAAGGCTAAGACAACTAATACACACTTTACACTACATGATTTATCATGTGATTTGTCATATGATTTGGTCATGAAGTGAAATTTACATGTTTACACTGTGTGATTTGTCATATGATTTTGTCATAAGCACTGTCATGCGGCTCGTCATAGCTTGACACAGGAGAATAGGACGATACCTATTCGGCATGATAAAATCATATGATTTTCGGTAATACTAGGGGTAACACCAACATATTTAAATATCGCGCCTTATTCTTATGTCAATTCAGCAACATTCCCTTACCGACAACATTCTTTATGTATTTATTTTGTTTTATTTTATTCTTAGTTTAGTGTTTTATAGTTTCTTAGTCATAGTTTTAGTTTAGTTTATTAATTATTTTTAATTTTTTATAATATCAACACTAAATTTGATATACCCTGTCCACGATTTCTTCGTAAGAGCCACCTGCGAGCCCAAAGGCGTCTGATCTTTTTCTTCTTACTGCTGTACGCTGTACGCAGTTGTTGCCGGCGTATTATTATTAAAAGTCGGGAAGCCAATGCAATCAAAGATTTATTTTCCATTATAATGGTTTCAAAATTCAATAGTTGATACCTACACTGTATCTAATATCTCTATGACCATAAACAAAAAGAAAAATCAATAAAACCTCACTCATTGTCACTCATATCATAAGTCATAACTTATCATGCAGTGTAAACACGATTTTTTAAAACATCATAGAAACGAGGAATCATAACAAATTTCATATGATATTGTCATATGATAAAATCATGTAGTGTATAGTCTACTTAACACTAAGTACAATGCAACTATGCATAAATTTACATGAAAAAAATAAACATGAAACGGAGAAAAATCAAAGAAGTAGTTATTTTCTACTTAATAAAGAAACATGTGTGTCAAACCCACCAGGAGAATATAACAGGCTTTGGTTATCAATACTATAAGAAGACTACAAGAATGCCAACAATAGCGAATTAAGAAAGTCATAGACACATCATCTACAATAATACACAATATATATGCAACACATAATACACAAAATCAGAATATATAAACGCATCATGTATACATACAGATATTGCAGAAACACACAAAATAATCAGAATTTGATGTCCCGAAGACACAAACTCCACCCTCAGATTCTATCAGCTAAAAAGCATGGCTGTTGCCTTCACGACCGTGGCCAAGTAAGTCAGCCAGGTATGTATGTAATTTCTTCTTCTTCTTCTTCAGCCTTCAGTAATCCAACTTTGGACATAGGCCTCCCCCAAATCAATCCAGTGTCTTCTATTTTGCGCCACTTGCTTTCAGTTGTGTCCTTCGATCTTCTTAATATGATCAGCCCATCTCATTTGTGGTCTTCCTCTGCTTCTCTTTCCTAACCATGGCCTCCACTGTTGTATTTCGTGGTTCCATCTCTTATCCTTCAGTTGGGCATTGTGTCCTGCGAAGCTCCATTTTAATTTGGCAGCATGTATGTAATTTAGTTTACCCAAAATACATTTTACAGCTGTCAGAGAATAGAAAAAATGTTCAAATTGGCGCCCACCTACCTCTTGGTAGTAATTGAGCCGACAACCATAAACTTTTCACTGTTAATCATATAAATTTCAAAATTAAAATGACATATTTAATATCTTTTTTAAAGGAACAACATTCTTTACCAAATGTGATGAAAAAACAGAATTATTTAAGAACTTTTAGTGTTTGACCTAACAGTTTTTACAACCAACACCAACTTTTATTGTTTTGGCATTTAGTCTTTTTGTGTATGCTCATCCTACAATACTTTTTGCATAGTGAATTAAAAAAGTTTACGTAAAATCCTTCATAAAAGGTACATAGTTTAAAATCACTTTCGGATTACATCACAGAACTTTTTCGGTGTAAAATGCCCATCATCAGTGTTTTGTTACCTGGAATAGGTATTTTCACTTAATTTAAAGCAAATTAACTTTGAAAAAGTAATGTGGTTGAATGGGGGATACAGGGGTAGAATGCGAATACATAAAGTTGATTCCAGTTTACTCCAACTAGCCTCTTCTACTCAAATCCGACTCTCACCTTCACGCTGGTGTCCCATATAAACCGAGCAATCCAACTGGAGATCCGGTATCCAACCCGGGTGGAAGTTTGGGTCGGGAACTGACGAGAGCGGGTGAAATGGTCGTCCGAAAAGGGGGTTTGGCATTGGGCTAACTACCCAACCCTTAAAAAAACCTTTTGTTATGAGAGCTACAAAGAAAGAAACCGGACTGTCTAAGCTACGACGAACTCGCAAACGAAATAAGAATAATGGTTTAAAAATTTGCACGTGGAACGTAAGAAGCCTTTATCAGCCTGGAGCCACGGCTCTGCTTATACAAGAAATGAATTATGCCAAATCAGATATCATTTCTTTACAGGAAATGAGGTGGATTAGCTCAGGCATCCTGGAAAAAAATAACTGCAATATTTACTACAGTGGACATCCTACCCAACACGAATTTAGTACCAGATTTTTTGTAAGCAGCAAAGTCAAACATAGTGTAATCGATTTAAAAGCTATTAATTATAGGATATGTAGAATAAGACTTAAAAGGAAGTTCACTAATATTAGCATTATTAACATCCATGCTCCAACGGAAGAAAAGGAGGATAATGAAAAAGAAATATTCTATGAGGCACTAGACCGAGAGTACGATGAGTGTCCAAAAAATGACATCAAAATAATAGCAGGAGACTTTAATGCCAAAGTCGGAAGAGACAATATATTTTCGCCCACCATCGAAAAAGAGCCTACACGTAGACTCTAATGATAACGGTCTCAGAATCATAAACTTTGCGATGTCTAAGAACATGGTAATAGCTGGGACATGATTTTCCCATAAAGATATACATAAGGGAACTTGGAAATCTCCTGATAATAAAACGATAAACCACATACATCATATTATCATCGATGCAGGACACTGCTCTAACTTATTAGGTCTTTTAGAGAAGCAAACATAAATAGTGATCATTATTTAGTTGAAGCACGATTTAAAGAGAGAATATCCAATTTAAAAAGGAGATCGTTAGAAGGAGAGAAAAATTGACATTAATAAACTATAAGATCCCCACTTTGCAAATGTATACAGACAGCAAATAAAAGATCAAATCAGTACAAAAAATTTAGAAGAAGAAGAAGATATTAACCAACTATGGGCAAATATACGAGATATTGTGTTACAGAAATCCGTTGAAATATTGGGCAAAACCAAGTCAGAAAAAAGAAATCATTGGTTTAATCAAGAAATGGCCACAAATAGAAAGAACGCAGCATATTAAAAAACCATTCACGCAGGTTGTACACGGAGAAAAAAAAGAAGAGTATAGACGTCTTAGCAGAGAGGAAAAACGTATCCATCGTCGTAAGAAGAGGAAATACGAACAGAACACTCTCAGTGAGATACAAAGTTTATTCGATAAAAATGAAACGAGGAAATACTACAAATCCTTAAATACTAGCCGTCGAGAATTTAAACCACGATTAAAAATTTGTAAAGATACTAACGATGAAATTCTATGTACATGATAAAAACTCAGTTCTTAACAGATGGGCACAATATTTCAGCAAACTAAAGGATGGTATATTAAAGGAGGTAAGAACATAGAAAATCAACAAAATCTACAACATCAACTACACAGTGAAGACCCAACAAGAGAAGAAGTGTCAAATGCGATCCTAAAACTCAAAGACAATAAAGCCCCAGTGTATAAAAAAATGTATAAAAAAGGTGGTGATCAATTTTTTGCAGCAATCCATAAACTAATAGTACTTATATGGCAGAATGAATGGGTACCAGAAGAGTGACTGAAGGGAATAATATGTCCGTTGCATAAAAAGGATGATCAACTGGAGTGTAAGAACTATATAGGCATTACTCTGTTAGCATCTGTGTATAAATGCGGATTTACTGCTGGAAAGTCAATTACACTTCAAATTCAAGCAAATAGGCAGATTCTAGAAAAGTCACTAGAATCTAACATAGATACACACCATCTCTTCATTGACTTCAAAGCAGCCTACGACCATGTGAAAAGAATTGCATTATATAATGCAATGATAGACTTTGGGATCCCACCTAAGTTAGTTAAGTTGACCCAACTAACAATGCAAAACATAAGCTCATGCTTTAGAATTAAAGGAGAAAACTTTACGTTTATTGACATTAATACTGGTCTAAGACAAGGGGACGCGTTGGCGTGTCTCTTCTTTAATATTGCTTTGGAAAAGGCAATCATACAATTAAATATTAGAATAAATGGAACTATTTTTAATAGATCGACGCAAATTCTCGCATTGGCTGACGATATAGTTATAGTTGGCAGACGTATGAGAGACCTGGTGCAGTGTTTTACAAGGCTTGCGGACGCAGCAAGTGAATTAGGACTTGTAGTAAACGAGGAAAAAACCAAATATATGTTTTTTTTCTAAAAACCCTCGAAATATCCAATAGAGAATTCAAATTAACAACCATACCTTTGAGCAAGTCAAAGAATTTACATATCTTGGATCGCTAGTAAAAGCAACAAACACGACAAGCAAAGAAATAAATAGACGCATAGCAATAGCAAACAGAACTGTCCACGGTCTCCAGAAACATTTAAAAAATAAAAACATAAAACGTGCAGTAAAGCTTAATATATACAAGACCTTAATAAGACCGGTTTTGATATATGGGGCTGAAACGTGGACCTTATCTCAAAATGATGAAAGACTTCTTGGTATTTTTGGAAGAAAAATTCTTAGAAAGATTTTTGGGGCCGTAAATGAAAATGGGCTATGGTGTCGAAGATACAACTTTGAACTATATCATTTATACACCCATCACATAGGATATCAGATCACGAATACACGAAGAGATTAACATTTTCAAAACCAGAGGGCACAAGAAGTAGAGGACGACCATGAATTAGATGGATTGATGATGTGGAAGAAGACCTACAGATTCTAAGGATTAGAAGATGGAGGGAAGTTGCCAGGAATCGACAGAAGTGGCGACTTCTTTGTGAGCAGGCCAAGATCCACAAATAATTATCCATTAAATATTTCTTACATTTTATTGAAAATTATGTTGTAATGTTAGAATATTTACCAGATAACATACATGGCAATGTAAGACTCCCACTAGGGATTGCTGCTGACCCACAGATGATGTCTGAATGGGTTCTAGATGGCAACTATTTAATTACAGTTTTTAAACGAATGTATGAATAAAGTAGTCAATGTAACTTATAGTATATGTTGTAATGTGACACAAGCCAATAACGTGTTGGATGAATATGTTACGGAATTTAAAAATTTGATTTTATAGTTACTTTTAACATCAATCTGCTGGAGTTATGTGTAATATACTCTAAAAATTATGTTTATCCTGGTAAAGCAATTGTATGTGTTGAAAGACTTAAAAGTGTTTAAATCTAAATTATACAAGCATCAATAAATGTACCTAATAGAACGGTAAGCGAAGAGCTAGTGATAAGGCCCTTTATGTTATTAATTAACATAATTTAGTACCTGTTAATTAAATGGAAGATACATGTATGCTGTTGGACGAGGACTGATGTTACAATGTCTTGTGTATATACTGAGTTGGATATAGAAACCTGCTAAATAAAATTAAGAAAGAGTTATATTGTAATGAGTGTCTAATGTATGATGTGTCTTAAAATATTGTGTTTGAAAATTGTGTAATGATTGTTGTGGTGGAATTACATAAAAAATATGTGGGATGTAAGTAGAAGTTTCTACTTATAACTGTCATTTTAATTTGTTGCCAGCTTGAACCCATTCAGAAATCGTCTAAGAATCAGCAACAATGTCTAGTGGGAGTCTTACATTACCATGTAGGTTATCTGAGAAATATTCAAACATTACAACATAATTTTAAACTTTTTTTTAGTGGCTTAACTTATGTGCAAAGAGTAAGTATTTAACTACATTGCATTTTCAACCTTAGTCAAAATTTCTTTATGTTTCCTTTAAATTAAGTGCAAATGCTTGTTCCAGGTAACAAAACACTTATAATGGGCTTTTTAGTCCAAAAATGTTCTGTGATGTAGCCCGAAAGGGATTTTAAATTAAATACCTTGTATAAAGGATTTTAAATAAACTTTTGTGATTGATATTATACAGCCAACTATAGAAAATTCATTTTCCTTGTGGATCTTAAATTAATTTACTTTCATAAGATTTGTTTTACTAAATAATACATTTAATTAAATATTTTTATTTTTAAAATACTAAAGCCGCCTCCTATCTATTACTACTACTTCACGGTCTTTACCTTTATGTAATTCAAAGTAAAAAATATCACAAATCTATAATATTAAATGAAGTGGAACATTTTTTTTCAAAAGTCCTAATCACATACAATTCCTGAGCAATAAGCTCTTTGTAAATCACTTTTCGTCGTCTCCAGTCTCTTAAAGTGAATCAATCCTACTTCCAATTTATTACCTTTTTATGTGAAAGATCGTAATTAAGAACCCGATTTTTTCCTCCTTGTGTCATGACTCCTTAGTAACGGTCAGTGATGAGTATTAGTGTTCGAACATCAGTCTTTTTCAGCCGAACAAAAAATCTATTTGAAGGATGGTTGATTACAATCTCTCCCAGCACGCTATCCGATGATCAAAGGATTTAAATTATTGAATCTCTATCTGCAAATTTCAGGTTTTTAATTTTTACGGATGAGATAGATTTACGCCTCGCTTATTGCCAGATAATGGAAGAAAATGAATTGGTTTTAATCGGCGCTGAAAAATATTATTATTAAATCTTTAGCTTACGCCGAGCGAATTAAATAAACAAGGGGTGCTTGATTTAAACATACAAGGGATATAATACTGTTTATTTAATTTATGTCGTTATTTTCCGCAGCTAGATTAACTTTAAAAGTTATTCAGAAATAAAAACTCATTTTCCGAATACGTTTGCTTATGTGTTATTATACGAATATATCCGGAAAAGTCTAATATTAAATTTTTTTTTTATTTAATTTATAGTGTTTCAACTACAAGATTATTGACACTGAGTCAATTTTGTTACTATGCATTTTACATTACAAACATTATAATTTACAATAAAGAGAATAAAAGAAAAAGTAAAAAAAAAGAAGACAATAAATATTGTAATACAAATTTGTTTCTCGAAGGAAATCCATAATTGGCTGGTAGAATTAAACGGACATTTGTTCAACAAATTAGAATGACGATCTTTCTACCATTTAGAGCGTATTAAATCATGTAATTATTTCCAAATCGAAGGACCACCCACTTACGTGGGAAATAAGAACATAAGCATTTTAACCAATGCTTAATTTAATGATTGAATGTTACTACAACTAAGTTAATATTTACCCTCAGTTTTAGCTGAAGTTACATTAAAATGTTACTAATAATTATCACTTCAACTAAGGTTGTTCTCTTCAATATTAATATAATTGATTAAGAATGAGTGTTTAGCTTTTAACTATAAGCTATGTAACAATAACTAGGTAACTACTTTACTAAGGTAACAGTTGAAATTCTGTGATTTATACAAATACGCGTGAGTTATACAAGGTATAACCAAGGAATGCGTAGACCCACTTGGTCAAATACTACAACGATACTGAATACTTAAAATTCTGATTGCATTGCCTAACTATTGTCAAGGGGTTTTCGGGGGACAACTTCAAAATTTCTATATAGAGATAGGTAAAAACCACCTTTTGAATGCTTTCTAACAGGGAAATTTTGGGAATTGGTTGGAAAAAGTTAATCTGAGGGTAAAAATATCTTTTGAATACATTACTGGCTTTTATAAGAATTTGCAGGAAAATTTACCTTAGTAGATTTTAAGAAGTCTAAGTTAATTGCTACCAGTGGCGTAGCAACACTTGGATACATTTCTTACAAAAATTTATCCATTAGCTGAGGGCCACATTTTTTGTAAGACCTTTTATAGAGTATTTTTTTGTTCTTGTTCATACTTGACACACTGTGTAAGAATATGTTAAACGGTTAATGATTCACTACACTTTTCGCACAAAGGACTAAAAATGAATCTAAAGGAAACTAAAATAATGACTAATACAGAAGACAGATCAGTAATTACTATAGGTGGAGCAAACATAGAACACGTCCAAGAATATATTTACTTAGAACAAGCTACCAGAGCAGACAAAAGTAACCAGACTTAAGAAATAACCAGAAGAATAAGAATGGGGTGGGTTGCATTCGGAAAACTCATATACTATCAAAAACCAAAAAATACCTTTAAAATTAAGAACCATAGTATCTAATGTATGCGTCCTACCTGTTCTGACATATGGTGCCCAGACGTGGACGTGTACCAAGAGCAACTTAGATAGAATAAAGAAAACTCAAAGAGCTATGGAAAGACACATGTTGGGAATTCGTTGAGAGATAAAAAGAGGAACGAGTGGATAAGATGCAAAACCGAAACAACAGACGCTGTCAAACATGCATTGAAATTAAAATGGAAATGGGCTGGGTACAACGAAAGATATCAGGATGGAAGATGGAATAAAGAAATTAGCCGCTGAAGACCATATACTGCAAAAAGGTCAAGAGGTCGACGGCAAATTGGATCGAAAGATGACATTGACCAAAGCACAGGTCCAATGTGGAAAAGACAAAAAGAAGACAGAGACAAATGGAGACAAATAAGAAAGGCCTATATTCAACACATGAATAGATTTTGGGCTATAGATAGATAGATAGATAGATAGACACTTTTCGCAAACAGGTGATTTTTCGAAGCCATCAGGTGTTCATGTGTCCACCGTGTGTTACCAATTTTTAGCCTGCGAACGATTAATTTGCATCTTCTACTTAAGTTAGTTAGCTGGAAGGTGTCGATGGCAGGTTGTATTTTGTGTAATTTTGAGGTTGAATTCTTTCATTGGTTTTGCCAGGACTTTTATATTTGGGACCTGAAAACTGGTTTAAGATCTGATACAAGTTGAACACATTTGATGTCTGATTTGGTTGTAATTGCTTGTTTTGCAGCAGTATCAGCAGTCTCATTATCTGAAATACCAACGTGTCAAGAAATCCAGATTATTGTTATTTTTGTTCTAGAAGAAGTAAGACTGTTTGTTGCTTTATGTATGGCATGATCTAATAGATGTTCGGAATACATATTTTTTATTGAGTCGATGGAAGATATCAAATCTGTACATATTGCAGTGTTCTTGGTTTTAGTTTGGTTACATAAGCATTTAAATGCTGGATGATGACGTACAGCTCTCCTGTATGGATAGTGTGAATGGTGGAAGGCAGAACTTCTTAATGATACTAGTTAAAGTTGTTACAGAATATTCGACACCTGTCTCAGTTTTAGATGTATCTGTGTAGAGAATCTCGTCATATGAATTTTGTGTTGACCAGCTCTAGGAAATATTAATTTAGAATTTGACTGTTGGTTTTATGTTTCTGAGAATTATTAAGCGAAAGGTTAATTTTTGGTATGTTGTTAATCCAAGGAGGAGTTGATGGCAGTATATGAGTATCTTTTATTAAAAAACCAACAGGTCGTGAAAGGGGAAGTAAAATTTGAGGTAATGTCTGGTATTGATTGTAAGGCTTATAATTATAGGGTTTGTAAATTAGTTTATCTATGGGGTTGTTTTAATTCGAAGACACTTTAGCAAAGTATATCAGAAGAAGTTGTTGCCTGCGAAGCCAAAATTTAAGTTCACCTGTTTTACTTCCCTTTTTTGACATATTTGATAAACTGGTCTATATATTAAGACACTTCAGGTGCTGATCACTACCCTATTTAAATTAAATCTTTCCCAGTAGTTCATTTTTGGTTTCGTTACCAATCGATGAGATTTATTTCTGATTCTTTTCTATACTTGGAAGGATTCATTTGTTTTTTTTTTGTTTATATTTTAGTAAAACTATCTTATTTTGGTTCTATTTTTATTTAATCTTTAATGTTAACCAATATGTTTTGGTTTACTATTTTTTATTTTTATTTATTGTTCTCATTCCACATGTTTCTCCACCAAGAATTTAAACCAAGGGGTATTAAACCAAGGATCAGATTTAATGCCCGATATAACAAAATCAGAAATCAAAGAAGCCCTGAAGAAAATGAAAAATAATCGAACCCCGGGTGAAGATGGAATAGTATCAGAAGCACTTAAAATTGGAGGGGATGTATTACTTGAAAAAATTAAACAACTTTTCAATATCTGCCTTCACAGCGCCAATATTCCAACAGACTGGAACAACGCTACTATGATTCTATTACACAAAGCAGGAGATAAAGCAAATTTAGAGAATTACAGACCGATTAGCCTCCTCAGCCATATATATATATAAATTGTTTACGCGAATACTAGTTAAGAGAATGGAAAGAAAATTAGAGACTTATCAACCAAGGGAACAGGCAGGATTCCGAAAAAGTTACGGAACAAATGACCATCTACAAAGTATAAAAACCCTAATAAAGAAAGCAATGGAATACAATAAACCTCTAGTTCTAATATTTATCGATTTTCACAAAGCCTTTGACACAGTTGAGCTAAGCAAAATATTACAGGCGCTTAAAGAATGCAGGCTAGATTATAGATATACTAAATTATTATACAAAATATATCTGCAGGCAACAACCACTGTCAGATTACATACTAACAGTAATCGCATAAAAATAGAACGGGGGGTTAGACAAGGAGACCCAATGTCACCTAAACTTTTTAATACGGTGCTAGAACATGCTTTTAAGAATTTGGATTGGATGACAAAGGGAATAAAAATAGATGGAGAATATCTAAACAAATTACGTTTCGCCGATGATATACTTATAATAGCTGAAGATCTAGGTATGGCAAGAGAGATGCTACAGGAACTCGTTGTGGCTACAGAAAGTGTAGGTTTAAATATAAATATCTCGAAAACAAAAATCATGACCAATTTGGTACCCAACCAGAACATCAGTATTGGTGGAAAAGAAATAGAACTCGTAGATAGATATAAATACCTGGGACATGAAATTATGATTGGCAGGGATAACCAGACTCATGAACTGAAGAGAAGAATCGGCCTTGGGTGGGCAGCATTTGAAAAACTGAGAGAAACTTTTAAAAGTGAGCTGCCCACATGCCTAAAGAGACTGAAATCATCGAGAAGATAGCCAGACTAAAATGGAGATGGGCAGGACACATAGCCAGAATGACAGATGGGCGATGGACAAAGAGGTTATTGGAATGGAGGCCAAGGGAAGACAAGAGAAGCGTCGGTCGACCACCTACAAGATGGACTGACGATTTAAGAAGACTCAATAAAAACTGGATGAGAGCGGCGCAAGATAGACGGGGTTGGAAACATGAGGAAGAGGCCTATGTTCAGCAGTGGACTCGTGAGGCTGGATGATGATGATGTTTCTCCACCAGCCTCCAGAAAATTTTTCTTAAGTTTTCGCCAGCATGTTTCTACGTTCTAAGGACTTTTTTATTAACGTCGTTTTTTACATTTTCAATTTTCATTATTTCCTCTATCTTCGTTCGTTTAACCTTCTTCTCTATCTTTCATTAAATCCGATTTCAATAAGTAGCAGAGTGGCCGCTTCCTACATTGGGCGACGATAGATTTGTCACATCCACTATCTGTTTCTAGTTTATTTTTTCTGTTTGTGATGATATAATTTATTATTGATCTTTATCCCTGAGTAATTTGAATTATTATCTGTGTATTTACGTTGAATTTATCGTCAAAGAACGTGTGGGTACTGTTAGTTTGTAACAGTACAGAAGTCCACCATTTCCATATACGTATAACGAAACTGTTGATTTGTTGTATCTGTAATGATTAAAGGTAATCGCAAAATATTTTAGTTTCCGATGTTAATCTTGTTATTGTTATTTGAATATTTGGTATTTTTTAATAAATTTCAGTTGTTTAATATAGGAAATTTAATACGCTTGTCACTCTATTTTCATAAAAAATCGATCTTTCAACAAGGAAATTGAAGCGAAAGAAAAATGGATATTACGATCTTTTCTCACCGTATTTTATACATAATTTCCGCTTCATGGATGTGCCATTACCTTGACATTTGCCGTATATAGTGTGGTTCTAAAATAAAGTTTAAGTTGAAAAAACATTGCAGATTATTATTACCCGTGACTTAAACCATTATGTTAAATTACTAAATGTGGTTAATTCGTGTTTGTCTTCTTCTTATTCTTTTTTGGGATATTTCCTTGACAATTTACTTTGGGAGTAGACACTTTTTGTTTTGCTTCACCAATAATTTGTGTCGGCAGTGTCTACACTTATATTTATCATTTGTTTTAATTCGTGTTTAATAATTTGAAAAGTTACTGTCAGCTTTGTCAGTTTTCTTCTTCTTTTTATGCAGACATGACTGTTTGTTTTTTAATGTGCTTTCACTAAGTTGTTGGGCAATAGTTCTCGTGGTCTTCTGACTAATCATCTTCCTATTAGGGAACCATCTCCTGACGTCCTTACTACTCTATTTGTTGTCTTTCGGCAACATGATCCTTCCACTCTACTCTTCTATTTCTTCATCATCATCATTAACTAGCCTCTAACGTCCACTGCTAAACATAGGCCTCTCGCATGCTGTTCCACTTAGTCCGATTTTGTCTGATTTTTCTATTTCTTACTTAGTCCTAATGTTCTGCACCTTGCATCTACGTGGTATATCTGAACTTCTAGCTTTATCCTATAGTGTTTTATCATCGATTTTTCCAAAGGTTTTTATTTTTGCTGTTTCTGCGATTCATTTTTTCCGATATTTTTATTTCTCCATATTGTTTCATTCACGAAACCTGCGGCTCGGTTTGCTCTATTCACTTAATCTTTTACTTCTGTTACCAGCTTTCTGTAGCTAGATAGTAATGCCTAGATATATAAATTTTATTATTTTTTTGACACCCAGATCTAATTTACATCTTAGTAAATTTGCTGTGTAGTTAAAAAAGAAATGAGAAGCAAGACGGAAACTAAACCCGACGAACTATAAAAACTAAATAAAGATATATCCAAAGGTGTTAGACAAGAAACTCAAAAATTGTATTGAGAATAAGACTAAAAACGGGGACAAAGCAGATAATAAAGATTAAAGATAGAAATGGTCATTTTACAACTAGCAGAGGAAACCCTTTAAATAGTTGAATACTTCTACAAATTGCTGTACACAAGCCAACATAAAGCAAATAGCAGAGAAGATCAAGTACCAGAAATATTAACAAAGAAAAAGGACATTGTTAACCAAGGATCAGAACTACTACCGGAAATCACTATAGACAAACCTAGCCCTAAAAAAAGCTAAGAATAACAAATCTCCAGGCGAATATTGTGTAGTTACTAATGAAATTAAAATCGGAGACACTTGTCTACTTAAAAAAAAATAAAAAACCTTTTTAACATGTGCCTTTTGGACAGTAATATATCCGACAAATGGCACAATGCTGAGGTAATAATGCTCTATTGTATAAATAAGGAGATCCCCATGAATTAGAAAACTACAGATCTGTAAGTCTTCTTAGTCACCTACACAAACTCCTTACAAAAATAGTAACGAATCGTCTTGAGAAAAAACTTGATTTCTACCAGCCAGTAGAGCAAGCGGAAATTAGTACCAGATTTGGAACAAATAATCACCTACAGAGCATTATAACGGTAATAGAAAAGACTATCGATACGGCTTTTGTAGATCTCCATAAAGCCTTTGACATGGTAGAATTCGACAAAGTTCTGGAAGCACTACAAGCATGTCGCATTGACTACCAATATACAAGGTTAATTTACAATATATACAAGAACGCAACTATGTCGGTAAAACTGCATAAAAACACGGATCATATCCCAATCGGCAGAGGAGTCCGACAGGGTGATACCTTATCACCTAAACTATTTATCGCAGTACTAAAATATGCTTGTAAAAAACTTAACTGGGAGGAGAGAGTCCTGAACATTGACGGTAGAAGATTAACAAATTTGAAATTCGCAAACGACATAGTTTAGTTCTCGGATAAACTCAAGCAGATAATGTACAATGCTACATGAACTTCAGTTAGTGTGTGCCAGTGCTGGTCTTAAAATAAAACATCTCCAAAACAAAATTCATGACAAACCTAGTACCTAAAGCTGGTGGAAAAATACGAGTACCTTGGACCCGAAATAAAGATCAAAAGAGACAACCAAACATGCAAACTACGAAGAAAAATAAACATAGCACGGGCAGCCTATGAAAAACTTAAAGACATCTTTAAAAGCGATATACCAATTTTTTTAAAACGTAAAATATTTGACCAATGTGTGTTGCCTGTGATGACCTATGGTACCGAAACTTTGACATTGATAGCTACAACTTTTAAAGGGTTGCAAAGAGCTAAGAGGAAAATGGAAAGGTCAATGCTGAGCATATCGCTTCGTGACCGAGTTAGAAATAAAGACGTAAGACAAAGAACAGGAGTTACCGATGTTATTTCCCGAATTGCCACTATGGTAAATAATGGTGTTATTATATTTGATGACCATTTATTTGGAACACAACTGTACACTCTTTTATTACCATTACTTATTATAATTGTATTTAGTACTTAGTTGAAGTTGTTATGAGACTACTTTATAATTACTGATACGCGATACATCAACTTGCCATCTTGACGTTAATTTAGGTCTGATCTCTAAGATAAAAGTCGTTGTCTCGAGTCAGCAGTCATTCATTAGTGGGTCAAGTTTGTTTTAAAAACCTACGACAACCGTGCGTACGCGATTCACAATTCTGCTGACTTACATATTCTAATCGAGGCTATTTTTATGAATGTCCACGATTCGAATTATTAAACATATTTTATATAAACAAATGCGAAATGTGTTACACGTTCCTTTTAAACTTAATCTTTTTATAAATTGTAATATTTTGGGGATAATACCAGACCACACTGAAATGGAACTGGGCCGGATACGTTGCCCGAATCAGTGATAAAAGGTGGACAAAGAGATTGCTTGAGTGAAGAAGGTTGAACAAAAAAGAAGTAGAAGACCTCATACTCGTTCGATTGACGATCTCAAGAAAATGTCAAGTAATTGGATGAAAAGTGCTCAAGATAGAGCACAGTGGAGGCCTATATCCAGCAGTGGAAGCAAAGGGCTAGATGATGATACAATTTGCTGTTATAACTATGCATTTTCCCTTTTTTTGTGCAAATTAGCATGTAAAAGCAAATTAGAATGTTTCTGGCGGTTATATTAAATTGGTGCAACATACGTTGTAAATCATCTTTACTTTGAGAGAGTAGTATAGCAGATTATTAGTCTACAAAGCCGATTATTTTAAGTTGTTTTTCTCATTTGGTATCCTTTTTTAGTTCTTACTTTTTTTATTATTTCATTCATAATCAGATTGAACAAAAGAGGACTCAGGGAATCTCCCTGTCTTATCCCATAGCAAGCTTTAATAGGGTTAGTTACTTAGTTAGTTACTTATTATTCCTAGAGGTATCTTCCTTGTATACAATAAGTGAATAAAGTCCTTTAATTTGACCCTGTCAAATGCCTTTTTAAGATCTACGAAACATAGATATGCCGGTTTCTTGTATTCTAATAATTTAAATTAACTTAATATATATGGGGAGCATATTATGAGAAGACCGCCTAAACGATGAGAAAGGGAATCTTAATAAATGGCCCAAAAATAAACAACCTACGTTTTGCAGAAAATGCAGCCCTTCTAGCAAATAGCCAAGAAGAGTTAATTAATCTCATACGACTGGTTAAAAACGAAAGTCAAAGAATAAGTCTGCAGTTAAACAAATCAAAGTAAAAGATCATGATCATGGATAGACTACAAAACAATCATTCACACATAACTACGATTGACCGGTTTAAGGTTGTGAGCTCATACTTATATCTGGGATCAATAATCAGAAAAACAGGCGCACAACAGGAAGAAGTCAAACATAGAGGTAATCTACCAACAGTTATCGTAGGAAAGATGGCCAAAATATAGAAGGACTCTTAAATTTCAACAACTCTAAAAATAAGGTTGATAAACTGCTTAATATTCCCAATACTGACATACTGATGTGAATCATGGACCCTAAGGATAGCGGAAAAAAGAAAGATAAACGCAACTAAAATGTTCTGTTGCAGAAGAATAATACAAATTCCGTAGCCCGACTACAGAACCAATAATTTGATTTTAAATCAGCTAAAATTCAAGAAACGGCTCTTCAGCAAAGTCTATCTCTAAGAATTAAAATACCTTGAATATGTTATGATAGCAGACCTAAACAATACGGAAATACTTATTATCTAAAGTAATGTAGAAGGACAACAAGTTGGAATGATCAAATTACAAGAAGATGCAAAAGACCTATGTATGGGTTAAAAGAAATAATCAGAGACAGAGATCTTTGGAAACAGACACTACACTCCCTCCGGGAGGTTAATGTTTATAGTACTAAAAACACTAGTGCTAAAAAGTACAATAAGTACTCCTCTATTAGTCTGATATGTCATTTGCTTGAACTGTTCGTGAAGATAATATACAGGAGATCTGATAGAAAGAACACAATTTGATAATTTAACAAAAACGAAATTAATTACCTAATTTCATGTATCAATAAAAGATGCAGGATTTTTATCATATTTTAGACGATTTTTTGGTACAGTTTGTGAAAGTATATTTGCATATTTATTTATATTTTTTATTGTTATAAAATTTTATTTGAATTATTTGTTATTGTTGCATATAAATTACTAGCAAATATTACATAAAAGAATAATAAAACCTGAAATCTTTTATAGAAATAATAACTGCGTTATTTAAAATTTTCGAATTATGCGTAGACATTGTTGATGTGTGTATACAGGCATCTATACGTTATGAATATTTATCAAATTATGCAGTGTATTAAAATGAGTAGTAAATATAAAATTAAAATTAATCTTTAACTCATTAATAATCTCACGGACTAGCACTTGAAAATTATTATATATAATGTTTCTCAGCCCTTGAACTAAAAAAGCGGTAATACCTGGATCAAAGAAAGAGAGCCGCGATAATTGAATGAATACAGCAATTTAGCTTCTTTCAATAAAAATTAATTTACCATAAATTTTATATTAAAAGATAATTCTTTAGCTTCTACAGGAACAAATTGACTTAATTGTCATTGCGCTGTAAAATTTGGAATAGGGCTGGAAAATTGGATAAGTTGAATTTGTTACGGACCTTAGGTTATAAAAAAATAAAATCATTAAACAGTAAATGTATGTTTTAAGGTACATTAAGTTGTATAGAGGATCGTTTTTTAATAGCGAGTTAATACGTTTTACAAAAAAATTAGCTACTGCTAAATATAAATATAGGAGGAGCCCATTTCTTCGCTTTGAAATTAAACCGGCATAAATGCAACAGACACTTTTTTCTCCAGGGCATTTTAAAGTTTTTATTTAATTAATTTTAATTATTTAATTAATTGTTTATGCACAAGTGTTACCATTTGCGGTAATAAAATTATAAAAAGTATTGCTTGGTGAAGTATTCATAACAAACAGCCGGGTTATTGACTAAACCCAGAGAAATATGTAGATATTCCACCATGATTTAAAATGTGATTGCTGTTTACATTTCAGCCACAGTAACGAAAGCATAATAAACTCATTAAATTCAACTAAAAAAAATTTAAAATGATGTTATAACTAATTTTGTCGTCCTCTAGTTAGGCAATCGCAAAGTTACAGTTAGTTTATATATGTAAATTACTACAACAAAACAGCATGGTCCTAAACATTCTGACAACGCTTATATCTAAAATTCAAATCCAATAGCAAAGTGGAATGCCAATGGACTTCCAAAGCACAAAAATAAGGTCGAGTTATTTCTACCACACAACGAAATTGACATTCTGTTCATAAGTGAAAGCCATTTCACAAGTCAAACCTACTTCAAGATATCACACTGCACAATCTATTCCTCAAACCACCCAGACAATACTGACAATACAATAAAAATACTATTAAACATGCAGAACTACCAAAGTATGCTGAAAATTGCTTGCAAGCTACAGTTACCAAAGACATTATGAGGTCTTACGAACTAACAATCGCAGCAGTCTACTGTCCACCCCGATACAACTTAAAGAAAGAAGACTTCAAAACCTTCTTCGAAACTCTAGGAGATAAATTTATTGCAAGGGAAGACTTCAACTGCAAACATATATTATTTGGATCTCGTCTTACAACAATTAAAGGCAGATAACTAGTAAGCCTAATACATGAAAACAACTACCACCCTTTGTCAACAGGCTCTCCTACATACTGGCCAACGGATTCAAACAAATCACCTGATCTGCTGGATCTATTTATCACACCTCCATGGTTACAGGAGGGCATCTCTCCCGGTTACATGGAGGTCATGCCAAACTATGATCTCTCATCTGATCACTCCCCAATTATAGCAACCATCAGTAGCTTTATAGTCTATAAAACGGCCACACCAAGGCTACACACTGGAAAAACTAACTAGGAAAAATACCGCAGCAAATTAAAAGAAGATATTAGTCTACAAGTAAGCCTCAAAACAACAAGAGAGATAGACGAAACAATAACGGCTTTAAACAACACTCTTATAGAGGCCGTACAAAATGCTACATCTGCGAACAATACAGGTAGCAAAGCCCAATACACTCCAGCTGAAATTAAAAAGGTGGTAGCTCAAAAAAGTTTTTTGTTATTGTCGTTTTCTTGCGTGGACAAGTCTTTCTCCGAAATAAGAGTTTCATATTCCACACGCTTATTTTTTAATTTTTTAAATTATTGTTAGCTAGACATACTTCGCATTGATTATTTTTGGGTTTATAGAAAGTAAGGCTGTCTGATGGAATGTATTGATTGTATGATTGCTCTGTATTAGCAATAGCTAACTTCTGGGAGAATTGTCTTCTTTATATCTTTTAGGTACATCCTGTGAATTTTGGAGATAGATTTGCCACACAATGAATCTTTGGAGTTTTTTCTATATGCACGTTTGCACCATTGTCGAGTTATTCATCGAACTTCTGATCGCTTTCATGCTAACCTTTTTTATTTATATACTCAGTACACGTGAGTCTATGTCTATTTTTCGAAAGTTGTATGAATTTCTTTGTTAAAGCTACAAAGTGCTTTTAAAATTCTTTTTGCAGATACGAATTATTCCCCTTTTTTCAGCATTTGTTATTTGCTGTTTACTCTATGTCGATACAGAGTGACATTAAATGTTTAAGAACAAAATATTTGTTGCAGTAATAAAATCGATTACAAAATTTTTTCCAAGGAAAATAAACAACTTGTCGATACAATCATGTTAATTATGTATATAAATGCTTAAAACATCAAGATGTATAAGACTAACAATAAAAATAATCAGCATATTTTTTAATGCCGTCTATGCTACTGTATTAGCATAATTAACCAGCATAAATTCTTCTAAAAGATCCCTTAAAATTCTGTTTTAGTGTATCATTCAGATCAATTTATTGATACCTAATTCCGTTTTAGTTCACATTGAAATTATTTTCTGGGAGACAATTTTATAGAAAACTGGCAAATTGAGTTTTACCGTTGATTGAATAACCCAAAGTTTTACTTACATGACGCGTAACTTCACCTTAACTATTAAGAAGCGACTGGCGTATTGAGCAATATACTTGCATTTATTATCAAGAATATTTTTATTAAAATTTTTATATACGGTTTGGCAAAAAAGAAATTTTTTGATACCATTATCTCAAAAGTTGTAATAAAATTCTACATTTACTTACTCAAGACACTCGAGAATCCCATGTAAAGTTGATAATAAACTTTAAACTCACCTGCAAAAAAAATAATATGTTAATTTATTGTTACAAAAAGAGATAAGAAAATACAGAATAATTGTATTTTTGAGGCAATTTGTTCCTCAAATGGTCGGAGAAAGTGTTTGCCCTGTCTTTGTATCCTCGTACGCTCTGCAGAGAGCTTCGACCGTCGCAGGTAAAGAATTCTCTGCTAAGTCCATTTTGGCTATGGACTGTTGATGTTTTGGTTGGTATAGCTTCCTTTTAAAGAGACAAGCTATTTTTTATACGACAGAAATTAAATAAAACACCAATTGAAGTAGAATTAGAATCAGCCGCAGAGTTTTGAAGGTAGATAAAAACGCAGAGCAACAGTAGAAGAGCCCCTAGAGTGCAGGTCTAGGAGAGCCCGTGAAAGACTGACTTCCTGACCTAGATCTGAATGGTTTTACCTTGCTTAGGCATTATGCCTCTTCAAGGAGGGTCTCCCTTTTTTAACGGGAGTATTCAATGGCAGTAAACGTAAGTAGAATGGGAAAGAGTGGCAGTATGCTGCTAGTGAGGGGAGAAAACTAAAGGTGATCTTTTTTTGAAGACAATAGAGTTGAAAGCCAAGCGAACTTCGTTGATGAAGCACTTTTTCTGTCACCAAATATACAATAGAAACGGCTCTTAGATTAGCGTTTTTGGCTTGCAGCTTAGTTTATCTACGAGGTTTATTGAGTGTTACTTCAATGAGGTCGTAATACTCATCAGAAAGTTTGGTACTATTCCAGGGTAGAAGTTTGCTGGTGGGAATGAACCTTTTTTAATAGGATTCCTGATGAGTATGTGCTCTCGGCGATAACACGGAGTTTTAAGGGTCGCTTAGCTTGGTTCTTCAGGCTGTTGATGGTTTGTAGTGCATATCCCTTGCTAACAAAATAGACTCTGTTTTCAATTGTATGCATGTTTGCAAGTGGTTGAATAATTAGTACTCAGGGCGTGAGCTTGTTTTCTCATGCATTTCTGCAGTATTTTATTCTCGATGGTCAAGAGTTTTTGATTTGTCTATTGTTGAGCGATGCATGGACACACGCCTTGTATTCGATAATAGGTCTTATAAATCTTTTATATGTGTGTAGTATGGTTTTGAAACTGGTGCCAGCTCTGTTGCTGGATAAAGTGCCCAACAGATTAGCTCTTTTTCTAAATCTATTAATTGTAATCTGGACATCAGTGTCTCAATTGAGAGTTTTGCTTAAGTGGACTCCCAAGTAGGACACCGAATGAGTGTAATCGACCCTTTCTCCTAAGAAAATTATCCGGTTCCCTTCTTCAACTGTGGTGTAAGATGATCTGAATATGATGATTTGCGATTTGGATGGGTTTAAGCTGACCCTTTATCTATTGCTATTTCAGTTTACTATTTTGTTTAATTGCATTTGTGCATTGTCGAGTACAGACATGTCTGCGCCTGCGTTTCTCTAAAAGTACGAGCGGAAAGTAATGACGTGTCATCGGCATAAAGCAAGATATTTTTTGACCCGTTCAAAAGGCGAGGATTGTTATTATTGTAGATTGTGTATAATGTTGGAGCTAAAATTAATTCCTGTGGTACTACTGCTAGTGGAGTAAATGGGTTTGAAAGTTTATTGGCTACCTTTACTCGGATTCTCCGATTGGAGAGATAGGAATAGATGATATTGATGAATGACATAGAAAGTCCAGTACGCTGGAGTTTTTTGATCAGTTTATCCCCCCCCCCCTCTTTGAGTGGTAAGTTTATCTTACCTGTGACTCGCCTGTGCCGATAAGAATTGATCGCCTGTTTTTAAAGTAGTTATTACATATTTTAGTATTGATTAATATGTAATTAATGTTGGGTCAAATGATCCTTTAAAAATCTCCCATGGACTTGTAGTGTACTAGATACTACGATCCACTCATTGAGCTTGGAAATATTTTCCAGTCATAATTAATAGTTGAAATAATTCTACTGTGGCACACTTCTTTAATTAAAAAAAAATTTTCATAAATAATGCAATTATATATTTATTAATTTTGATTAAAAATTTACTATTTGTAAATACTAATTTATAAACGACTGAATAATTTCAAAAATAAATATTAGAATAATTATTATAATCAAAATAATTATTAGAATCTATGAAAATCAACAAATTAAAAAATACAGACAAAATTCTGAATGGCCAACTTGAGACAAACAGTTCTGCCCTCCTCAACTGAAATTATTCAGTTAAAGGTGATTAAAGTGTGAACACGTACCAAAAACGGATCACTTAAAAAATGCACTCTGCCGGAACAGCTATAGTGATAATAATTTAACCCTCCGTCGGTCGCATATGTATCAAAATGATACAAGCTCGCTAGTTTTCAATTTTATTACCTGGTTACACGTCTCCCAGGAGTAATACATGAAGCATGACTAGCTAAGTTACATATAGAATGTTGGAGTCAGATATTTTCTGATAAAATGCTACAAACAATAGTTAAGTTAATAAACCAGTACATTCATCTTGAAGTAAGCGATCCCTTTGACCGACAACGTGATGCAACTGACACGGACATGACAGAAGTCAAGGCCTTCATAGGCCTTTTATATCTAGCAGGAACTTTGCAAGGGAACAAAATGATGTTAAAGGATCTCTGGGGTACGGGACATGGCGTGGAAATATTTCGACTGGTTATGAGTCTCAGAAGGTTCAAGTTTCTTATGAGATGCCTGCTGTTGAGGCAGAGCCTCAAGGTAACAAGAACAAAAAGACTCAAGTGACACATAAGTGACAAATCGTCACTGCAATAAACTGAAATAAAGTTTTTTGTTTGGTTTGAAATGTTTATAAGAAAATAATATATTTTACGTTTGCGTCATATAGGAAGGTAACGTTTTATTTTTACTAATTAAGATATATGTAAGAATAATGTAAAAAATATACGAGCACTTAGGTTATATTTCTATGTAAGTTACTTTTTTTTATTAATATGTAAATGTTTTAAATCCTACTAAAAGAATAAATTATAAAAATAATAAAAAACACAACTAAAACACCACATATATCTGATTGTGTGTAAGTACATTTTATAATGACGTGTCAAACAGATACGTTGTTGTCAATAGCTTTTTACCCGTAAGTCACGTCTTTGGATTTACATACACAAATAGTTTTTTCTTATCACAATGTATTTACACAAACAAAAAAAGAGGAACATAATGAATTATTGGATGTAATCTACAACTACGCTTGATCCAAAAACTATTGCTGTTACTGTAATTTAAGTCAAAGTTAGATGTATCATTTTGATACATTGCGACAGCTTTTATACAAGAGTAAGTTGCAACCGACGGAAGGTTAAAATAAATTTTGTAAAAGTGTTGAAAACAAAAGTTTTCAGTGTTTTGTTGTTAGATAAAATGAACTTCTATCAAGTAAAGGTCCAATCCATCACTTATCAAAAATAAACATTTCAACATTTTCACTTGATGCAGTTTTATTTTGTTGAAAACTAAATGTGAATAATTTTTACTTCAAGTTAAAATTAATATGTGGTAGAAGCATGTGTATTTCGTTGTACATTTACTCTCAGATACTTTTAGTCGAAATAAGAGATTCAGACCATTGGGTGAAGAGTGATTCAGTCAAGAGAGTAAGTTTAGGGCTATATATTTCCCAAAAGGCAAATCAGAACTAAACTTATTAAAATTTGACTGGTATCTGTGTAATAAGAAAAATTAAAATTGGCATATTTAAATAAATGAATTTAGTTAGGGTTAAGTATACGATTGCAGTTTGTGTCTGTTATTCATATTTTTCCTAGACAATACTTAATTTCATTAAAAGTTAACTCAAATTTTTTTGTACTCGTTTAATTTAAAAATCTATCCAAAATTCTTTTAATCTCGGTTCGTTATAGATTATAATCCGTCAATGTTAGTACATCACTTTTATTGGTTACAAACTTTTGAAGTGGAAAATGATGCATGGAATTCACTGTTTTCCCAGCGTCTAGTAATATAATTTTTTATAGTGGTAGTCAATATTTTTCTAAAACAGTTTTTTCAAGTTTAATTTAAGAGCTGTTTGGACAACTTAAGTTAAATGACGATACAATGAAATTAGCTATGTTGTTTTTTATGTAATGTAAAAGATCGAATGTTTATTTAAAATTATTAAATTGTTTTAAAAATACAGCGGCGGAATATTAATACAATTAGGAATTCTGGTTCGAAAATTAAATTTTCACCAAATACATAAATATTTATGGTCAATATTGTGGTAAAACGCAGTGGTTGGAAATTAATACAATTATAAATTTTAGTTCTAAAATTAAATTTTCATAATATAGGGCAAAATATGAACTCATTTGTCTGGCTTATTTTACAAGAAATCTTTATGAACTAACATATTTTCCTACGTATGTACATTCATTGTTTATTTATAATTTGTTTAAAAATAATTGTTATAATTGATTTTAAGATATATAATGTAGAAACACTTTGTTTATATTATAGGTGGGACCCTATTCCGGAAGATCGCGGGAAAATTTTTTAACAGATGCTTTAGATTTTTTGGTACTAATTACTTTAAATGATGGATGGCCCACTAGAGTTAATCCCAATGGTAATCACTCTGCAGTTGATTTAACTCTTATCTCCCCTTTCTTGGCAGATTTGGTAAACTGGTCCATATATTAAGACACTTTAGATTCTGATCACTACCGTATTCAAATTCAGCTCCAAATTGCGGTGTCGTGCCGATTGGTCAGCCTTTTAAGCATTTATTGAAAATGAAATCAGTACAAATTTATCTCTAAATAATTCAGATAACTGTTGAATAACAAAAAAATTATTTGAAATTATATCTTCAGCAGCATCTGCATTCATGCCTGTTAAAATACCTTTTATTCCGTCTGTGTCAAGGCCCTATTGGTGGGACGAAGAATGTTCTGATATAGCTGAAAGTCGCTCCCACGCATTTAAATTGTTCAGAAGACAAGGAATTATTACAAATTATCTGAATTTTTATCGCAGCAAAGGCTAAACTTTGCTGCGGTTTGGGATAACTGTTTTGGATGGGTTGGAGTCAATAAAAAAACTATTGGTTAACTATTTTTTATCTCGAGCTTTCAATTGTGTTTACAATTATTATCAAGAGCTGCTAAAAAAGACAAAATATCTTACAAAGTTGAACTAGAAAGAAAAAACAAGTTTTGTTAACTCACCAAATAAAATTAGTTTAGTAAATAAAAATTGCTGCTAGTACATCTCAAAAATAATTAATATAAAAATGTCCTAATCTAATAAATGCTTCTCTGAAATTTTAGTATAATTTTAGAAACATTTTTTTAATACAAAAAAAATTGAATTTATAAATAAGTTAAAATAGCAACCAATTACAAATAAGCTTCAATGTCATAACTGCCAACTTAAAATTTTTATTTTTGACAATTATATTGCCAAAAATAAAATTTTGTTTAAAAATTTTTTTTTGTTTAGTAACAAAAACATCTAATAAAGAAATTGTATATTAATATGACTAACATAAATGTGACTCTGAATATTTGCAATGCAATTAAAAGAAAAATAAAAAAGGGAGATTACAAAACTTAAAAGGTGAAGTAAATGGAAATAGTTCAGAAATTTCATTTGTTAAGTTCGCGGGAAAACGAGGTGAAAATGAGTGAAAATTGTTTTTTAAATACAGCCGCCAGTAAATCCATCTTGCAGTAAGGGACAGTGGAGAAATTGGCTCTGAGAAATTAATCGACCCAACAGAACTATATAGTGAATTGCTACACGATGCGTGAAAACAACAGTAACTACTAATACCTACGAATTATGTTATAAAAACAAAATAATCATAGAAAAAAAAATTAAATTGCACCAAAGAATTGTGCATAAAATTAATCTGTTGATGTTGAGTTAATTAATGCCTGATAAAATCACGTAACTGGACGAGTTTGCGAAATATAGAGAGGAGTTAATTGTAAATCTACTAATCGCCCAATCAGATAGTAATTCCGATAATCAAAGCATTGGAAAGAGGTAGCGATAAGTACATTTGCGAACGGGCAATGAAACGTAAACTATTGTAATGAAACGATTGATTACCCTGAAATTGAGTTTAGTTGCTGAAATCCCCAAAGACTTCATTTTAACTTATTTAGACGTCGACAGAATATTTAATAAAATAGTCAAAGACAAATTAGGTTAGCATTATATTGTTTTAGATTCTGTTAGTACGGGAAATACGATACATAGAACGAAAACATAGTCCTCGTTTACAACACCTTGCACACACCTCGAACCGGTAGTCCAATAGTGTGATGATACAACGCTAAAACTCGTGGCATACGGTATCCAACCAGATCATTTCACTTTCAGTCAGTTTCATTTTTGCTCAACACGTGTCTTATGGCTGCTTGCTTTAAGACACATCCCGGAAAATATGAAAAAAAAACGGTGCTCCCGTTTGTAACTTTTATGAATAACGGTGAAAGTTATTTAAACCAATATTACCTGTATATATATATATATATATTTATATATATATATATATATATATATATATATATATATATATATATATATATATATATTTAATTTAGTTTTAAGTTTCTTGAACCGTACTATATTTAATATAAATTTAGTATTTCTTGGGTTTAGGCTCAATAAAATATACACTTCTCCAAGAAATTAACGCACCACTTCAATAAATCAATTTTATTTGTAAACAGGCAAAGCATAAAAAATGGAACTTCACCAGATTAACTCTACATTTTATTAGTAATTATAACAATTTGTCTAATCATCAGAACATGTTGAAGTACAGGAGAAAAAAAAAATAAAAAGGAAAATTCTAAAAAAATAATGATAACAAAAGTAAACTAAAATATGAAAAAAGTCTTAATAACGAGTGTTTCCACCTCTACTATGTATAGCAGCCTCACATCGTTGGCCCATACTTAAAATTAATTGCCGTATTTCATTTTGGTCTAGTTCTCTCCAAATCTGGATCAGCCTCTCTCCCACTTCCTGTAAGTTGTTTGGTTGGATCGGTGTCGGTCTTAATCGCCTACCAAGGATATCCCAGAGATTTTCAATCGGATTTAAATCCGGACTATGTGCTGGCCATTCCGTAGTGTTAATTTCTACCTCTTCTAGATAATTTCTGACGATCTGTGCAGCGTGAGGTCTGGCATTATCTTGCATTAGTAAGAAATTTTCACCGATATAAGGAGCGAATGGTACTACATGTTGCTCCAGAATCTCCAAAGAAATACCACCCCACACCATAACGGATCCTCCACCAAAAAATGTGGTGTGTGAGAAGTTACACTGAGCATATCGTTCGATGGGTCGTCGCAACACACGAACACGTCTATCATTATTGTACAAACAAAATCGGGATTCATCAGTAAACAGCACTCGTTCCCAGTCAGCCTCTAACCATTTAACGTGTTCTCTGGCAAAATGTCTCTCTCTTCGATGCTCTGCAGTTAATAGAGGACCTCGGACGGCAATCCTAGGTGTTAAGTTGTATTCCCTAAGTCGCTGGCGAACAGTTTCAGTACTAATTTGTATAGCATGCACGTCCCGAAGCTGAAGTTGTAGACTTAGATGTGTTACAAAACGTTGTCGAAGAGCAGAAATTCTTAAAAATCGATCTTGTATAGGGGTAGTTACCCGGTTTCGTCCTTGCCCTGGTCTGCGTGTATGATCCCCTGTTTCGAGGAATCTTTCTAAAACTCGTGAGACGGATGTGTGGGACAGATTAAACCGACAACCATTTCTTCGGTAACTCCAACCTTCTTCCGACAGTATCACTGCTTGGGCACATTCATCTCGGGTTAAATTACGTGATTGACGCTCCATAATAAAGACAATTAACAATAATCAACAATTAAACAGTAGCCGAATAAAATTCGTGAACACTTGGAAATTAGTATATCTATAGAATAAGTACATTTTTGGTTCTTTTTGTTTTGTTGCAAAAAAAACTATAGCGATAAAACACAGTCAATTAATATAGAGTGTACGAATAGCATATACAAAGGGCTTGCAAAATATAACATTACAATGGAAATTGTTATTAACGCTAATAAAATATTTTAATATTTCAAAGTGGTGCGTTAATTTCTTGGAGAAGTGTATATTACATATATACTAAAAATGGCGAAATCGTATTACCTATAGCGTTTATTGCATTGCACATGGTTACCAAAGTGTCATTTCAAACTATATGTCATTTGAAACTATATGGCCTACTTGTTTCTGTCCCTTTTTGACCATTACTTTTCCTGTATCTTGCACAGTTGTTAGTGCTGTTTCGTCAACATTGTATACCTGACTAGGGGTTAATGCATATTTTTCATAAATCTTCTTAAGATTACTAAAAAAATTTGCAACGACTGGTCGATT
This sequence comes from Diabrotica undecimpunctata, assembly GCF_040954645.1. Taxonomy (NCBI): domain Eukaryota; kingdom Metazoa; phylum Arthropoda; class Insecta; order Coleoptera; family Chrysomelidae; genus Diabrotica; species Diabrotica undecimpunctata. The sequence continues at coordinate 146,850,372 of NC_092805.1, read as the reverse complement.
AAACCCCACTGCCCTACCTAGTGAAGTTGCTTCTGCTGATCGTAATGATAATTCGGAATTTTGTTTCATAAAACTTGTAAACCAAAACTTGCCTGCCATCTTGTTTTATTCCCATGAAATTGGTATTTTTTCCTGTTAGCAATTGCCAAATCATAAACTAGTTGTCTGGCACCTTTCGGATTAAGACCACGATGAAGTTTGGTCATCGTCTGTAAATAACTATTCAGTTCTTTTTCCTCGGTTAAAGAAAAAATTTGATTAATACCATAATTTGGGATCAATCTTGGAGCTTCCTCAAGAACATCTAAAGTCCAATCTATATTATTTTTATTTTTGTTACACTTTTTAAAATATCTCTTAAAGGTAGTGCGTGGAATGTTGTATTTTAAAGCAGGGGCCTTTTGTGATAAACCACCTTCCCAAACATCATAAATCGTTTTTCTCATATTTTCATCTGTAGTTTTTCCAATACCGGGATATTTTGGTATTATCCGTGGCATATTACTATCTGAAACAAACAATGACCACTTCTTTTTACAAACGTATGTAGGGACAGTGGCCACCACTTTTTGTCAAAAGCAGTGGCCACTGCTCCTGCGTAGGTGTGTGACCACTGTACCAAAAGCTTATTGTTTAGGAGGCATAACCTAAATCTACTACTTTGAAGATAGATTATAATTTGCATCACCTGCAAGTTTTAATTACTATACTGTATACCACAAAATATACACAACAATGAATATGTACAGTCCATCTAATTTACAAACCGTTGCACGTCATTACCTACGTCAGAGATCGTAGTTGACATAGTTGCCAAAGTATAAAAAAATCCTGAATCTATTTTAAATCAAATAGGTCACATAATTATTATTATACTGTTTACAACGACTATTTAAATTTTTACGTGACATTTTTGAAATAAAACACACTAATTTTGTTCTAAAAAGAACAGATTTTATTAAATAGGTAAAAATATAAAACAAGAGGTATTCACTTTAAAATTTAAAATAATAAAGTACAAAAAGTGTCAACACCGCAACTGTCAAATAAGTGTTACCAATTTATGCCAAAATTTCACCTTCGTTCGATTACAGTTACAGTGTGTTCCGAACAAATGTTCTTCATAAAAACGCTTTATAATGCATTTATACCAATTAAATGAAACATATTGTTGCCTATTATTTTAAGTTAACATTAATAGAAATCTTTAAATATTAGTTCTACGCGTATATAATAAAATATGTCTAGTGGCTGTAATGCCAGTGTACTCGGCAAAGTGATTCTAAAAAAGAACACACCTACCGCCTAAATATTTCGTGTTGGTATCATGTGACGTCACGGGCTATGACGCCGATGACGTGCAACGGTTTGTAAATTAGATGGACTGTATATAATTATTGCATGAAAAGATGTTTAAACTTACCTGCTACTTCTACACAACACACCTCTTAACAGGTTCGTATACAAAATATTTATGGAAACGATGGTGCAGGGGTCAAACGTAGTAAGCGACTACTGTGGCTAAAATTGTTAGCGTTTGTACTAGATGGCGCGTCTGTATCTATCAAACAACAACAAAATATTTAAAAGTAGCCACTGTATCTGACTGGCTACTGTTCCAGCCTCCCCCTTACACCTAATAAAAATATTGCTAAGCATAAAGTGATAAAGGAAAAGCTTTCTACTGTAGCAACTTTATCTCAGTGGTAACAATATTACAAGAAAAAGGAAGAAAAGAAAAACCAAGAAGAACAGCTAAAAATGTTGCCCTGAACGACCATGGCTCTATCATCAGCATAGATAAAGCTCGTTGTATCGGTTAGTAGTGGCTGGATATTGGTATAAGTACTAAAAAGAGTTGGGGCAAGTACATTGCTGCTGTTGTTGTAGTAGACCGTTTTCTTTACTCGCTACCTGTTTAATCAACTTTGAAATTGATTAAAGAACATGCCGAGGTTAGTGTATAGTCTTCCACAATTAGGAATACCTTTTGTACTGTAGGTCTTAGTATAACTTTGGTTTTATAATTTTCGAAACCATTTTATATATAGCTGATACACGATGTTAAATAATATTTTTAAAGATGAAATCAGGAAATTCTTCAGATAATTTGGTGATTTTCCTGTTTTTAAAATAGTCACAATCCTGGAATTTTTCCAGATATTAAGAAAATATACAAGCATTGGGCCAGTGGCGGCTTTTGGGGGTAGGCAGGATAGGCCGGGCCTACCCAATAATTTTAAGAGCTTTAAAATTGAAAAACATATATTTAAAAATTATGTTAATGCATGTAAATAACTTTTAAATGTACTAAATCACTCAATACATTAGCGTCCGTTAAAACAACTAAGTCATTATATTACCACAGAAAGCATCGAATCGTATTCAGGCATTTTAAATATCATTAATGGGCCCGATCGGAACTGGCCGACCCAGCTCACATAAGATCCCCGTACAAAAAGCGTTCGAAGTTAAGCAACTTGCCGGACAACGATTTATATTGTCCTGTTTATGCTTGCTGTTTAGGCACCAGACGATCGGTCCTACGAAGAGTATTGTTGTCACTTGTAACGTAATTATCGAATTGTAATATAAATTTTCTTTTAAATTATGATAAAAACTATGTAACATAATCTATAATTGTAACATATTTTTAAACAAACAACACAATTGCAAACAAGTGCACGGTTGCCCAAATAAATTTAAAAAAATTCGTAAAATTCGAAGAAAAAAAATCACATTTGCGTGATTTCTATATCGCCTGATTGTATGCAACTTATATATGTGAGATTGTTTTATAACTGATACATAAAAATGAGTTTTTGTGACGCTTTACCAGGTTGCAGTAATAGTAATGTTGATAGTGAGTGTTTGGACATTGTTGTTTCACTATTGGAATCGCCATTATCTAGAAGAACTGAAAGTGATAGAAATAAAAATTATTATGATTGAAAGGCCTACTCCAACATTGCGAATTGACCAAAAAGATGGGAAAAAGGTGCGTACTTTTAATTGCTCTTGGTATGATATCTACAAATGGTTGTCTGGAAGTATTACGAAAAACAGACTATATTGTTGGCCGTGTTTGTTATTTTCTAATAAAAAATATGTATAGAATTTTGAAGGATACTTTGATTTAAAAAATATGTCTGCCTCCTTAAAAAAACATTCCAGTTGCAAGGAACATTTAAGTAATTTGCTGTCCGTTAAGGATGTACAGAAGTGGGCGTTTTCTGTTCGCGATTTGCTAGATAAAAATAAAAAATCGCAAAAATTAGATACAACGCAGAAGTTAAAATGAACAGAGAAATCATTAAAAAATTAGTTGGGGGGGGGGGGGGGTCATGACCCGTGACCATAGCTATGTTAGCTATGTAATTTGCTGGCTTAGCCTACCCAAAATTTTACCACACCAGCCGCCACTGCATTGGGCAGTTATTAAAGTGTTCTTTTCTAGAGCACGGTTTAAATACGGCGTGGCACGGTGTGGTTAAGCTTCGAATAGCATTACATATTTCCTCAATACCTCTTCGAACTCTGTGATGTCAGGTAGTATAATTCAGCCAGAGAAAAACAGGATTCGATCGTATGGCATTTATTTCGTATTTACATATACAAATAAAAAAGTAATTATCGTTAAGTACCTACTAAATACAATGTTGAATACAAAGACGTACTGTTTATTTATTTCGATAGATGGGTGTGACGATATTCGATATGGTAAACCAAGATACGGCGATCGAGGAAATGAAGTCGTATTCGTACCTCAACGCAGTACGAGTACTTGGACAGGGATAAGGATGTCTATCTAGTTCAACGCACCAGATAGAAAGGAAAGAATACGCCAATATCGTTCAACGCACCAGATTGACGCAGTCAGAGGAAGAGGAAGGATTGTCAATCTCGCTCAACACGCCAGATCGACTGGGTTCGAAAGGATTTGGGACACGTTCAACTCACCTGTCCCCAAGGTCAGATATTCTCAACTCAACGCGTCGAGAATGGTTAGCTGTCTTTCAGTTTCGACTTTTATATTATTCGAGACGGAACAAAAACATGTTTTGTTTAACACATAGGCGTACTCTAGACGATAAAATATATTATCGTCACAACTCTCCTGTAAGATATCTTGGTTATCTATTGGTTACTTTTAGAAACATTAATTTAGAATTATGGTAAAAGTAATAATACGTTTATCTTTAGAAACAATAAAGAGAAAAAATAAGGAATAGTTACAAGATTAATAATTTTTTATTTTAAATCTACAACTAAAGCTCAATTTACAAATACACTGACAAAATTTTTGGTTACTTTCCTTTCAAAAATTCTTAAATTAAGATACATCCAGGTATACTTGCAATAAACTGTCCAAAAACGACTTTAAATATTTTATAATCACGAAAGATACTAAATAAACTTTGTAAAGTATTATAAAAAACAAACTTTCAGTAAGCATTTCCATAACACCAAAAGGATTTTATCCTTCTTCAGTTTTTCAGCTGCAAACACTCAACTTTTTAATTACACCGAATTTGAAATGAATGTACATATGATAATACAAGGAAATGGATTTTTATACTTACATAAGCTACTCCAGTTTAATTTAAAACTATTTTTGTTAATTAATATTAATAGATATATTGGTTATTTGTGTTCACAAATCAGAAAGAAAACAGAAGGTAATGAAGAAGAGATAATGATAGAATTCTACAACGAACTCCAAAACGCATTAGATAAATTAAGAGAGACAAGAGAAAAAATAGTAATCTTAGGCGATTGGAATTCAAGAGTAGGTAAGGATATTAACAGGGGATTAGGATGCATTGGACAATATGGGGAAGAAACATTAAATAGAAATGGAATTAAAATGCTGGAATTCTGCCAAACCAATGACCTGATAATAGGAAACACATTCAGTGAACAAACCATTAACGACAAATATACATTTGTGGCTGAAGAGAGAAATGCGAAAAGCTTAATCGACTATATAGTCTATACGAGAAACCTAGAACAAAATATAAAAAATATCTTAACGGAAAAGGAACCCGAACTGTCTACACCACACAGGATGGTCACTGCAAAACTGGAGGATGAAAAAATTGAGGAAGTGGAAAGAAAAGAGCACAAGAAAGTAAATGTAAACAAACTAAAGATAAAAAGTGTGCGAGAATTTTACACGGAGGAAACTAACAAAAGACTGAGACAAATAGAGCGCCAAAAAGAAACATGGACAATGGAAGAAAGATGGAATACATACAGTGAAGTATTAAAGAAAACAGCAACTGAAGTGTGTGGAATCAAAAAATATAATAAACAGTTAAAAAGGACAAGGTGGTGGAATAAAGAAGTGAAGACAGGAATAAAAAAGAAGAAAATAGCATGGAAAAAATACCTCGAAACGGGATTAGAAGAAGATAAAGAAAAATACTATAGGCAGAGACGATTGGCAAAAAAGACAGTCACACAAGCAAAAACAAAAACATGGAAAGAATTTGGAGAAGAACTTCAGGAAGAATATATAACAAACAATAGAAACTTTTGGACGACAATACGACACATAAGGCAGGGAAAACGAAAGGAAATAAACGCAGTAAGAGATACTTCAAACCAAATACAAATAAGCCCAGAACAAATAGCTAGGGTATGGAAAGAATATTATGAGAAAAAATTTGATACCGAAGTGATAAAGGAAGACAATATAATCAATGAAGGCGAAGAAAACACAGAGCCAGAGCAAATAAGTAGAGAAGAAGTAATAGAAGGATTATCAAATATAAAAATAGGCAAGGCAGGTGGAGATGATGAAATTGAACCGGAAATGGTAAAATACATGGGAGAAGAAGGAATAAACTGGCTATGGAAAAAATATAGAGGCGTGGGAAAAACAAACAATCCCTAAAGACTGGCAGAACAATATCATCGTGCCAATATACAAAAAAGGAGAACATGTAAACTGCGACAACTATAGGGCAATATGTCTGTCATCGGTGTGCTTTAAAATATATACGAAAATAATAGAGAAGAGACTGAGACAAGAAGTAGAAATGGTATTGGGAGAAGAACAAATGGCATTTAGACCGGGAAGACAGACAAATGACAACATATATATATCATTAGAAACCTAATAGAAAGAAGCATAGATACGGGGAAAAAACTAGTATTAGCATTCAACGACCTAAGAGCAGCATTTGATACGATAGAAAGACATATTATAGGGAAATGCTTGAGGAAAATTAACGTACCAAATGCATTGATAAAAATTATAGAAAACTATAGAAAGAGGTAAAAGGAAGGGTACAAATAACAGGGGAAAGATCGGAAGCATTTAATTGGAAGAGAGGTATTAAACAAGGAGATAGTCTCAGCCCTTTGCTATTCATAATAGTAATGAACGAATTGATAAGAAACACTAGAGTCAGAACTAATCAACTACAGACAATAATAGGTTACCGCAGATTACAACCGGTAACAATAATGTATGCAGACGACATAGTACTAATAGCAGATTCCGAGAATAAAATGCAGAAACTAATGGATATATGGGTAGAACAAATAGAAGAACTTAAAATGGAGATAAACGAGGAAAAAAGTAAGATAATGATAATCAGCGGCAAAGGAGATAAGGAAGATAATCAAATAAAGATAAAATGTAAAAACTCAGAATTGGAAATAGTAACAACTTACGAATACCTGGGAAGTATAATAACTAATGATGGAAAAATAGACTGGGAAATAACAAATAGAGCAAAGAAATCAAACAAGTTATATTATGCGTTAGCCCCAATAATGGGAAAAAGAGAACTTGCACGAGAAACAAGAATAAAAATATATAGCACAATAGTGATACCGACTGTGCTCTATGCAAGTGAAAACTGGACAATTCTGGAAAAACATAAGAGCAGGATAAACGCAATGGAGATGAGACATCTAAGAAGGATAGTTGGAAAGACAAAATGGGATAGATTAAGCAACGAGACTATTAGGAGAATGGCCAACCAGGAACCGATAATGAACAAAATAGCAAAGAGACAAATGAACTGGTATGGGCATCTGATGAGGATGCAATCCAATAGAATAACAAGAAAAATTTATGAAGCAAAAAACATCGGAAAAAGAAAAAGAGGCAGGCCAAGAAAAAAATGGATACAGCAAGTAGTAGAGGCGGGAAAACTTAAACAAAAATCACTCGAGGAATTGAAAATAATGGCAGGAAACAGAAAAGAATGGAAGAGGTGGGTAAATGGAAATTAAAATAGCTAGCCCAAATCCGACACCCTGTTAGGGTAAAAGGAAGGGGAGAAAGAAAGAAGAAAGTGTTCACAAATCTAAAAAATAAATAAAAAAAATGATGATAGTATTAAAATCAATATAGCCAAGTATCCACATCAAACAAATGGTCCAATTATTATGATTGCCAAGTGTCCGCCCGAAAATTCTGTTTTTATTAATTTTCAGCAGAGGCTGCCAGGATTGGTACCGCGTTTTTAAGGGTCTAGGGCATTTTTTTTAAACATAATCCTAATATTAACTAATCAAAATTATTTTAAACAAAACTTTAACTTAAATATGTATATACAACATTCTTAACTACTCTGAAGGACCTGGTGGACAATATTTCTCCATTCGCTTCTATTTTGTGCTTTTCTTTTCCAGTTCCTCACCTTCACGTGTTTAAGGTCTTCCTCCACTTTACTAATCCATCTCGTTCTGGGTCTACCTCTTC